>NW_023396879.1:527500-765705 GCF_011125445.2 Fundulus heteroclitus
GGGTCAATTGTCCAACTATTGGTCCCTTAAAAATGAGGCGGCTACGTTTTAAAGAGCTGTAATTGCTAAACCCTTACTCCATTTTGGATGTAAATACTCTCAAATTACACCTGAGAGTCTTTAAGCCCATATTGATTATATAATTGTTACTGAATGTTTTCATAAACAGCTAAAATAACAAAACTTGTGTCACTGTCCAGTTATTTCTGGGCCTACCTGTAGAAAGTAGACAGGGTGACCAAACTGCGTTTATCAGCAGCGTTGCTGAACGTCGCTCCATGTGAACCTGCCGGCTGGATGAGGAGGTGCTGAAGGAGGCAGCAGCCCTGAAAGGAGCCCTGGGAGCAGACCCAGGACTCCTTTCAGGACCCTTTGCAAATGTAATGGATTTTACAGTGCAGGTCTTTATTTTTTACTGTTTTTATTCTTATTAATCTTTTGACCCAGTTAGTGGAGCCTGGAAGACTCGCTGTTTAACTAGAAACACTTTGATTTTAAAGTTGATTAAAAACAGATTTTAAGAATAAACCTTCTCCACCACCAAGGAGGAGATCTTTACTTTTACGGTTTCAGCCTCTCATGCTGCCCCCCCCCCTTCGGCTTCCCTTAGCAGCACTAGTGCCTTGCAGCCAGAGGTCCTGGGTTCAAATCCCAGCCTGGGTCTTGTTCTCTCGGTACATCCGGGTTCTCTCCTGGTACTCCAGCTTCCTCCCACGCTGTACCGGCCTCAGGGGGCCCCGCCTCGCTGCGAGGACCGCCGGGCATGATGGGAAAGACAGACGGCGAGACGGGAGTTTGCGTTTGATCAAAATATTTTCTTTATTCTGCAACAGAACGAGCGAGGCGGAGCTCCACCGATACAAAGTTTACAACCAACAAACTTCTGCAACCGATACCAGAGAGAAAAGTGCGGCGCTGAGCAGCAGCGGGCCGAGAAAGACTCGCTGAGCCGGGGGGGGGGGGGTGTCCAACCCGCGGGCCGGGGGCCAGAACTGGTCCATGACTGTGGCTCAACCCGGCCGTGGAGACGTTGGGGCAAAACGTCTCCACGGCCGGGAAACAAAGGATTCATCTTTAATAACCGGCTTTTTGTCCAGGTTGCTGTAACTTTTACTCAGAAGCTTTTAATTAAACTTAAACCTCACAGAACGTTTGTTTCACTGAAGTGTTGCAGGTTTAACTGCAGCAGCTGAAACGTAAAACTTGCTTATTTTTTTGTCCTGTGGGTGTTTGTTACTTAAATATTTGCCCCGTCCCGTCTGGACACCCCCGCATGGAGACAGAAGATAAATCAAGTTTTGGACTTTAAAGGTCGTCTTTCTCGGCTTGGCGGCGCTTTAGCATCAAACAACGGACAGAAAAGGACGAGAGGCTGTTGGAGGTTAAATTTGCTCATGATTCAGATCAGAAAACATCAAAAACAGACAACAGTTGTTTTCCAAAGACATCTTTTTAACAATTTCCATTTTTATTTATTTTTTTACACAAAAAAACAACAGTCAAGTACCAAATATGCATGCTGATCTGTAAAAGGGGAGGAGAACAGGACGGGTGGCATATACACTTTCTAAAAATCACCTTCTGTCTTTTTTTCTTAAAATGACGTATTTGTGTATCAGAAGCTGTGCTGGGCAGAAGCTGACTCCTCCGCCACATTCACACCTTTTTCAAACCGTCGCTGCAAATAAAACTTTGCAGAGGAAAAGCGCCGGGCGGCCGGCGGCTAACAGTCCTGGCCGGCGCCGAGCGGAGACGCCCGGAGAACCGGGCCCGCCGTTTCCCAGAGGAAGGAGTCGGGTTCTCCTGAGCAGGGAACCTCGACCCAACAGTCGGAGAACGTAAACACGCAGAAGGTTTTGGTTTGACCCGCTGACCGTGGCTTCAGCCGACAGGAAGGAGGAGTCTCAGGAAATCATCCAACGGAAACCTCAGCTGGTTAGAATCACTTTCTCCCTTCCAGGCTGCCGTATTTCCAGCAGTTTTATTAATTGCAGAAAAGTTCTGGACAAACAACGAAGGCTCGGTTAAGATTAATCTGTAGCTTTTCCTGATTGGACGTCAGGGCTGGGCCGTTAAAAAGAGATTTATTAAACTAGAACGTTTTTATTTCTAATCGTTACGCCTTCCAGTCGCTTATTTTTCAGCTGTTTCTCATATTTATCTGCAGCTGTTTGTTAAAAACGTGCCTCTGACATTTGGGACAACGCTTTGACACCCAGACGTCTTTTCTGATTACTTTATGAAAAGAAAGAATCATAATTATCTCATTAAATCGGCGTTCAGCCTGAAAACATGGAGGTCAGTGTTGGTCTGTGCGGCCCAGCCCCGTCAGACTGAATTCTGCTTTTAGTGGATATGTTGGTCAGATTTTCAGCTCCTTTCTTCCTGATAAAAGTCGATTCTAATGGACCAGCGGCTGCAGCTGATCGTTAATCAGAAAAAGGAAAAAGAATAAAAGGAATTGCATAAACGGCGTTTAACAGACCAATCTGGGACGGACAGAAACGGCTCATAGAAACCTTTCATGATAATTAGAATTATTCATGATGGGGAACACGGACCCAGAGCCGGGCCGCTCAGAACTCCTGCCCTGGTTCTGCTGAGCGAACAGAACCGCAGGAAGCTGCCACTTTTGGTCGTTTCAGGTTTTAACCTCTGGAATGTCTCTGAACCAGGATTTGACACGCGGAGCCGTCCTCCGTGAAAACAAATAAAAATCTAAGAAAACGATAAAAAACTAAAATCTTTGGTTTGAATGTTTCAGGGACAAAAACCGGCGCTTCCTCCTCTGAGCTTCATATAAACTGTAAATATAGATTTATATCTGAGTGGTGAGACATCACAGCTAAATGTGTGCAATACAAGCCCTGCATGAAGGGAGGAGAGCTTCTCCTGCCCGGAACCAGAACCAGAACCAGAACCAGAACCAGAACCAGAACCGTACGTCCTCTGGATAAAACTCTGCTCAGCATAAACACAAAGCGACTCTTCTTGGTTAAAACTTTAATAAATTCTCATAGAAAGACATTCAACGGCGGCCGATGCCACACTTCAAGTAGAACGAGTTCCCCATGCAGACAGGAAGGAGGGTCCAACAGAACCAGAACCAGAACCCAGTCGGCCCGGCGGGGAGAACCGGGTCCCAGAAGCAGAAAAACCCTGATTTGCTGGCTTGTTGTGGTAAACCTGAAAACACCTGAGGGGGAAAAACGGAAACGCTCCCGGTCCGGTCGGCCCGACCCAAACGGATCAGAACCACCCACGTTCAGCAACGTGTTCTGGTTCTGCCACCGTCCTCCATTTGAAGACGGGATGGGCCGACCGTCCAGGAGCTACGGACCAGAACCGCTCCGGTACTTTGTGCTGAAACGCAGGAGAGAAAGTGGAACGGGCCTGGAGTTCTGCTGGAGTTCTGCTGGAGTTCTGCTGGAGTTCTGCCGGGTCCAGTCCGCGGCGCTGGAGGCCCGTCTCCAGGTCCGCTGCTGACGGTGTGGGCTATTCCAGGCATGTAAACGGCTCTGGTTCTGCAGGACCACAGCGAGGACCTGACCCGGTGGGTACCGGAGACGCTCAGCAGCAGAACCGGGTCCAAACGGGACGGGGAACCCACCGCGGATGGCTTTCAGCTCCACAGACAGCTGACCCATCAGAACCGGTACCGATGGGAGGAGAGGCTCCGTCTGACCAGAACCCAACTAAAACCCAAAGAGGCAGAACCGGCCGCCGCGTTTGCTCTCCAGGTTCAGACGAAGGTTCAGGGAACCTGCTGAGGTTCTGCCTGCGACCCGCCGGACCTTCAGAACCGAAGCAGCCGGCCCAAAGGTGGAAGGACTCATCTGGGCCGTAACCTACCAGAACCTCTAACGGCTCTGTGGAACCGGGCCGGTCCAGAACCCACATTTATAGAAATAGACGCTGCGGTCAGAACCAACAGCTGTTGGCTGCAGGTTCCAACTGGACCACCAGGTGTCAGCAGAGTTCTGAGAAGTCGGACCTCTGCGGCGCCGACAGCGTCTGATGCTAGAAAAGCCGATTGTTCCTAGTGAGCCGGACCGGACCAGAACCGAGGCGGCTCTGAGCTGCTGGAGTTCTGCCTGAATCGACGTGAACCAGAACCAGAACCGGTCTGAAGGAAGGAGAGCAAACTGGAGAACCTTTTCTGTTCTATAAAGGAGTCAGAACCCAGCTGTGGTTCTGCTCACCAACGTACAGAACCCCCCCCCCAGCAGCGGCGGCGCCAGGCTTTGCTACGTTCTTCTCCTGCAGACGGCGGAGGAGGCGGGCCTGAAGCGGGCCTGAGGCGGGCCTGGAGCGGGCCTGGGGCGGTTTGGACCTGAGGGCGCCGCCTCCTTCCTTCAGTGAAGCTTCACATTCACAAACATCTAAAAACTTCTTTGTGCAAATCCAGCAGTCTGTGAAGAACAGTTCTAGTAGAAATAGTTCTGTAGCTCCCGGTCCGGCGTGCTGGCTCCGCCCCCTGCGGCGCCGGGCTCACCTGCAGACGGGCGGCTGGGCGTGGACGGGGTGGGCGAGGCGCACGTCCAGCGCCTGGTTGTGCTGCGCCAGCGAGGCGCGGCGGTAGTGCAGCACCAGCTCCTTCAGGCTGCCGTAAAGGTCAAAGGGCTCAGCGAAGCCTAAACCGCGCGGCGTGCTGAGGATCACGCAGTGCTTCACCTGGCCGCCCACCCTGAGGGGACACATGACACGCCGTCAGGTCAGAGGGCATGAGCGGGTCAGGAGAAAGTACACCTGGTTCCACCTCTACGCTCAGAAAACTGTCAGCAGGTCCTGATTTAACTGCAGGGAAGCCGGGCTTTGACTAGGCCACAGCAGCCCTGTGCTGCTGTGGCCTAGTCAAAGTCTAGTATCGACACTTTGCAGAGCATGGATGCCCTGCATCAGGATACATTACTAACTTCATCAGTACTAAATATTTTAAAAGCCAGAGATCTGGAAGTCCTGAGAGCAAACGGACCTTTGACTTTATTAACATCATGATGAACTCCTACAGCTTAATAAAGTTACGTTCTATTTTAACTTAACACATTAAACGCATTACTGATGTGTGATTAGCTAGCGTGCTCCTAGGAATGTGTTATAGTGTTATTTATTTAGCCTTTATTTCCACTTATTTAACTCGCTGGTTTCATGTTGAGACTGAAAATGGAGTTTTTCGTGTAAAGAAAGTATTTTTATGCCTTTGTAATTTTTTTTTATCCCTGTGGTATTGAATATTTTCCTGGGTATCGAAACATTGAGTTAGAAATTGTAGCAACTAACCCTAACCCACGGCCTCCTGGGTTTTGGGTAGAGCTGGATGATCATTCAATAACTATATATAATCGATCGATGAGAGAAAAACAAGGGTTAATAAAAAGTTAAATGAGTTTTCCTTCCTTTTGCATTCTACCCAATCATGTAGGTTGATTCTATGGTCATTAATTCTCCCAGCCAATCACAACGCAGACCCAGGAACCTCCATACTAAGCTCCGCCTCCTTCAGAGAGCACAGCATGGGACGGTCAGGGCTGCACTATCGATCGATATGATTTCTATATTCTGCTGGAGGTTCTCCTCCCTGTTAAAGGGGAGTTTTCCTCTCCACTGTCGCTTCATGCATGCTCAGTATGAGGGATTGCTGCAAAGCCATCAACAATGCAGACGACTGTCCACTGTGGCTCTACGCTCTTTCAGGAGGAGTGAATGCTGCTTGGAGAGACTTGATGCAACCTGCTGGGTTTCCTTAGAGAGGAAACTTTCTGACCTGAACTGGACCGACTCGGTACCAGCACGGTTTCCTGGACTTCTAGAGTCTGTTGAGGACGATTGTTTCTGCACTCGAGGTTGAACTCAAACTTCTGTGCAGCCTAGTAAAGGACGTGTGAACCAGGTGTACTTTCTGATCTCGGTTCTAAGGAGCATTTTTATTTCTGTGTGGGGTTCTCCAGAGGGGAACCGTCATGGCGGACTGCTGTCCTGCAGAGCGGCGGCCGTACTCACACCACAGAGCAGGCGTAGCAGCCCTTCTTGCTGCTCTCCCGGATCAGGAACGCTCCGTCAGGCTTCCCCACCAGCAGCTCCTCCGCCTGCGCCCGGTTCAGAGCGCCAACGAACCAGCTCTTCTGGTCGTGGTGAGGCAGGTCCTCCTCCTCCTCCTCGCTCATCAGGTAGCCTCTGGTTGCACAGAAACAGGGTGAGCACGCAGACCTGAACCTGAACCGGTTAACGGGAGGAGCCACACTCACTGGTCAGCGCTCTCGCCGTTGATGCCCAGCCAGTCGTTGATCCGTTTCTGCCGGACTCCTTTCTGATTGAGCCACCTGAGGAGAGGAAACAGGCATTACTGGGTCTGCCTAAAGACCGCCATCAAAGCTTCTCAGCAGCGAAAGCAACAATTTTAGACGTTTTCTCTAGAAACGACGGCTTTAGTGAGCTCAGCTCCACGCAGCGAGAACTGAAAACCAACAACCTCTGCCAGGGTTTCCTCCATGATCGTTTAAAACTGCGGCGGTGGTTGGGGGGGATGAGGTCATCGTCTAATTAGCATAATTGTTCATGCTTTAGTGACCAAGGCTGTAGGAATAAGAAGCTTTGCCAGGAAAAATAAGTGATTAAAAGTGTTTGGAACTACTAATGACCTTCATGACATGATTTATGAATTTTGATGCATTGCCTGAATCCACACTATATAAACTAGACCAGAAAGAAGTCGTATTTACTTCATATTTATTACCAGCTGTGTAATCCATGGCGGGATCAGAATGGAGTGGCTCTGCTCTCCTTTCCTCTAACTCCCTCTGATGCGAGGCAGCAGCAGCTGTGGTGTGCCTGTGAGACAGCGCTGAGGGAATGGAAAGTTGCTGTACTGAGGCAGCAGCCATGAGCTACTTCCTCTTCCCTCAGCGCTGTCTTACAGGCACAACTCAGCAGCTGTAGCAGTCAGAGCAAAGAGCAGAGGAGTTTATAAATTACCGTATTTTTCTAACTATAAGTCGCTCCACAATATAAATCGCATCAGTCAAAAAATGCGGCATAAAGAAGGAAAAAAAAACCCAAAAAAAACAAAAGTCGCACAGGACCATACGCACTTATTCAGAAATTAATTTCACACAATCCAACAGGTGCCAGCGCATTTCATCTTAACGGCTTGTAACGTGGTCAGAATTACGCCTAAATCAGACGATGCTACATGCTAAGCTAACAGTACGACACGGATGTTTCAGAGCAACATAAAGCTCACGTGCATCAGAGAAGTTGTAACCTGCCACAACAACAGAGCTGTTAGCTAGCGCTAGCTGCTGTTAGCTTCACAGCCCAGTAACAGGTTCTGTCTCGGTCCTTAGAGCTTCACAACGCTTTGCTGTGTGAACGCAGACTGACAGACACACCACATGTATATATGTTCAGTCTTTGTTCTCTATGAGTTAATATAAGTGTTACAGGAGCAGCATGTAGTTTTCACACGCTTAGAGCGCCCTCTTGTGGCTATAGACGGTAATGTTTACTCCTTGGATCATGTTGGTCAGTATTATTTACCATTTAAATTTCATATACAAGTCTCACCTGAATATAAGTCACAGGATCGGCCAAACTATGGAAAAAAAAGTGATTTATAGTCTGAAAAATACGACTGTTGCACTAAAATAATCCCCTGAATTTGATTCATAAGCTCACTCTGATAACCTGTCTATCTGGAACAATTTGCTTTATGTAGAGTGAATTCAGGCCATGTGATAAAATTCATAAATCATTCCATAAAAGGTCGTTCCAAACAAATTTAATTAGCAATAAGCTTCCTACGGCTCAGGTCACAAATGTAAGAACAAATATGCTAATTAGACGATGACATCATCCACCCCCCCCCCCCCACTACATGAACCCGTCTGGAGCTTTTCTGGTCGTGTCCGACATTTTTTACCCTGGAGCCACATTCAGGCACAGATCAGTAGGCAGGCGGGTTTAGGTGCCTTGCTCAGAGGCGCCCGGTCACATGACACAGATTAACTCCCAGGACTTACAGCAGGTGCTGGTCGCGGATCCTGCGGAGCTGGATGAGGTCGGGCTTCAGGCCGTTCATCTTCTCGTCGGTCTGGCGGTTGTCGCCGGCCTGCATCTTCAGGTCCTGCTCCAGACGCTCCTTGCTGTCGTGGATCTCGCCCAGGCGGGACTTGAGCTTCTCAAAGTTCACCGTGATGCGCTCCGTCTCCTGGGCGCCGCCCTGCTGGCGGACGCGCTCCACGCAGTCCTGGCCGTGGCGCTCCTGCGCGCGGCACTGCTCCTCGAAGATCTTGATGGTTTCGTTGAAGGCCTCGATGGCCGTCCGCTTCATCTGGATCTCCTGGGAGAGGAAGAGGAGGAGGAGGAGGTGAAGGTGGGCGGCCAGCAGAGCAGGGTCAACCAGCACACCTGTGGGGGGGCTTACCTGTGAGGTCTTGGTGTACTCCTCGTACAGCAGGTCGTACTCTCGGCTCTTCTCCTGGTACTGGCTGTGGTACTCCTGCAGCTTCTTCCCCACCGCGTCAACGTTGTCCTCCTTCACCAGCTGCTCCTGCAGGAGGAGAGAAGCGCTGGAGTCACGCCGTCCCCACATGCTCCCTGCCAACCCTCAGGTAGGGGGGGGGCTCACCTGCTGGAGGCGGGACAGCGGGTAGAGCAGCCTGACGTCCAGCTTGGCGTTGTACTGAGCCAGAGAGTCGTGTCTGTAATGGTTGATGAGATCCACCACCGAGCTGAAGGTCAGCGGCTCAGAGAAGCCGTACCGCCCGTCTCTGTGGTGGATCCTGATCAGCTTGTTGTTGCCTCCCTTCCTGTGGAGAGAAGGGGGAGAGCGTGAGGCGCTGTGGGCGGCGCTGTGGGCGGATGGCGGCGGCGCTGTGGGCGGATGGCGGCGCTGTGGGCGGATGGCGGCGGCGGCGCTGTGGGCGGATGGCGGCGGCGTGAAGCGGTCCCTACCTGAGGGTGAGCGTGTAGTCTCCCTGCGTCTTGGTGGAGGCGTCCCGCACCAGGAAGGTCCCGTCCGGCATGTCTCTGAGCTTCTCGTTCACCTCCTCCCTGAACACAGACACCTGGTAAACACACCTGCTCACACACGCCCCCTGCTGGCAGAGCTGCTCCCACTCAGGAAGTACAGCAATAATATTAATGAAGGAAACCATTTCAGGGACCAAAGATTAAATAACCGACTGACGGCTTTATTTCTGGTAATTATGGTGATTTTCTGCTCATATCCTATGAAAACACTTCAGATCAGGGGAGTCAAACATACGGCCCGTGGGCCAGATCCGGCCAGCCGAACAATTTAGTCCAGCCCGGTGGCTAAATGCATTATTATAAAAAAAAAAAAAAAAAAAAAAAAAAATTAATTAAAAAAAATCCCCCCCGTGTCCTGTCTGGCAATGTGGCAATAAGAATTGTTGTCTTAATGCCAAAAAGAGCTCATCAGATTTGACTTTCACAAGTGGAGCAATATAGTGCTCCGCTTGATTTATGAATGTGAATAGTTTTATTATGATTCATGCGGGGAATATCTCAAATGATATGGACACTACAATGGGAAAGTAGGAGAGGAAAGGAAGAACAAGAAGAAAAAAAGAAAAGGTGAAAGAAAGAGGAGATAAAAGGAAGAGAATGATATAAAAACAATTATTGAAAAATAAACATGTACTTCGTTTAATTGAAAATCTGCAGTTCCTATATTGTCCATGAGGGACGCTGTGCTTTAATTAGCAGATTAAGCTTCAGGTGTGGAAAAATTTAAATAATTTCTTAATTTTTATCTATTTGATGTATTTTGTCATGCAGGACAGTGTTTTTAAGTTCCAAAAAATGTGAATAAATGTTTTTCAACATTGTCCAATCACTGTGATCAGTTCTTATGCATAATGCAAGTAAATGTTTAACTGAGTAACAGTATTGTTGAAATTGCACATACTTCACTTTTACACAATATATTATGAATAACCTCAGCGTTTTTAAGTAAAATTAATTTAATATAAAAATAAACAAGTCCACATTTATTAGTTCTATTTAATCTTGCAATGAGTTTACTCGTGTAGCCCTCTTAAGATCAGCTTAAGCTGAATGCGGCCCCTAAACCAAAATGAGTTTGACACCCCTGCTTCAGATGATCATCTTACACTGGACCAATAATAAAAACTGTAAAGAGCCTTGAGATGACACGGGTTTTCCAAAAGTATTCACACTTTTCCACATTTTGTCCCATTATATCCACAGACAGACGTTTTATTAGCATCTGGTGCCAAAGACCAACACAGAGAGAAAATGATACATGATTTAAAACATTTTTACAATCAAAGTCTGAAAAGTGCGGTGAACCAAAGTATTCAGCCCCTTTTCTCTGGGTGTAGCAGGTCACCTGTGTGTTCCCTGATGGACTCAGAGGTTAGGAACAAACAGCATCATGGAGTCCAGGGAGCAGCAGACAGCTCAGAGTTATTTTCTATTTCTTATACCATGAAAAAGTAACTTTATGTTTATTATGTAGTCCCTGGTTGAGCTTTGGCTGCGGCCGTGGCCAGGTCTGTCTTCTAAAAGAGATTCTGAATTCCAAATGGGACTTCCTGCTAAATAAAGGAATAATAAGAATAAAAATGTGTTAGAACGGCCTAGTCAAAGCTCAGACCTAAACCCAAATCTGTGGTAAAATCTGAAAACTGTTAAACGTTCTCCATCCAACCTGACTGAGCCGTTTAGCAAAGAAGAACGAGGAAAACAAAGCTGGCAAAGACAAAGAAAGGTGGTGCCACAAAGTATTCACTTGGGCATGAATACTTTTGCACAATGTCCTTTCCACTTTTTGTAAAAAAAAAAAAAAAAAAAAAAAAAAAAAAAAAAAAAAAAAAAAAAAAAATCTTTCCACTTCACAACTGAAAATTATTTTATGTTGGTCCTTGACATAAAATTACAATAAAATATATTTATGTTTGAGGCTGTAATGTGAAAATGTGGAAAAGTTTAAGGGTATGAATAATTCTGCAGGCCGGTAAAATTGAAATACACAAATGTTGAATTAATGACAATTATGTTTAATATCTGCGTAAAGGTTCTTTTTAAAAAGGAGCTTTAAATCCGAGCCTCATCACCTGACTATTATTATTATTAATAATAATAATATTATTAATAGTCAGGTGATGAGGCTCGGATTTAAAGCACCTTTTTAAAAAACCTTTACTACTACTACTACTACTACTACTACTACTACTACTACTACTACTAATATTATTATTGCCAAAGAATAAACAGGCCATTAAAATCCGATGGCCTGATATTTAGATATTGCTGAACCTAAATAATTAATGTTAATTTAACATTAATATTTCTGTTATTGTTAGATTTTATATTATTTTCATGACTCTTTATCTTTCTTGGCAAAACAAGTTTCCTGTTCTTCATCCTCACGCTTTTAATGCGTCTAATTATTCTGTTATTGTTATCTCATTTCTGTTTTTAATGTTTATGTTTAAATTCCTCTGTAATAAAGAGGAAACCATCGTAGTCCATCGGGTGGGCGTTTATCGTTATAAGTTATTTATTATAATATAACTATATCATGACAGCGGTGAGTTCTAAGTAACGATGCCTGAAAAGCTCAAAAACTGCCAGTATTGTCATTTCTGCTGTTTTCCACATCATGCATATTTTCTCACAGTTCTGTAAACAGTCTGGTGTTTCTTCCACTGTGAATATTTCATGTTTTTTAGGGTTTTACATATGATCAGTATTACTGATTTTTGACTCTTATTTCAGCCGTTAGCTCATCCTCTGCTGCTTCAGAACCAACTTTACATCAGATCAGCGTTTTTTCTCTATTATAAACTGTAACTCTGCTTTCTGCTCATCTTCTCCACTATTGGTTCCCAGGGAGCATCAGTATGTCTAAAATATAATTAAAGGTACTTACTGAGGAGGATTTAGTGATAAAATGCATGCTTTATGCAGTTAGTGTGATGAAGCCTGGTCTGAATTTTGTTTTAATATTTTAAATGTTTGTTAAGGCCAGTATTTGTGTTTATGGGGCTCTGCGGCCCATGAAGAGGTTTTTATTGCTATGACAACACATCCTGATAACATTTAAAGTCTGTGTGCCCACCTCTGTCCGTCATTTAGACTTTTAATCAGAATATAAGGGGATCAGATTGTTCTGATCATGTTTTCCATCATTCTGGATGAATGGACCATGTCTGCAGGGCGGTGCTACCTGGATATGTCGCCCCAGTACCACTCCGCGTCCTGCAGCGAGCCTCCCGGCCCATCGGTGGCGCTGCTGCTGCCTCCGGCTGGGGACGACTGCTGGGGCTTGGCCGGCTTGGGAGGAAGAGCTGCAGGAGAGAGGAAGAGACGTGAAAAGTCCCACCGGGTCCGAGCAGAAAATTTCAGAACATTCCACATGGAGACCAAAGACCAAAAGCAGAATTCATGAAGCACAACCGCTTTACTGCAGCAGCTGGTTCCAGAACCACCCACTGGTCCCAGAACCACCAACTGGTCCCAGAACCACCCACTGGTTCCAGAACCACCCACTGGTCCCAGAACCACCCACTGGTCCCAGAACCACCCACTGGTCCCAGAACCACCCACTGGTCCCAGAACCACCCACTGGTTGTGGTACTAAACTACCGTCATTCCTCATTGAGCTACAGCTCTGTGTATTTCCACCATCACCGGCTCTGGCCCGGTAAACTGGTACTTTGAGCCCAGACCCGTGGATCTGGAGCGGGTCGTGGAGACCAACAACCAAGGAGGCAAAGTTCTGAGGCAACGTTCAGATGAGTTCTGGAAGAACCCGCGGGTGACCGGTACCGGTAAACTGTCGTCCTTCACAGAGACGGTGAAACCCAAACGGGTTCTTTTAAAGAACCACGCCGGTTCTGGTGTGGTTCTGGATCCACTTTGGTGGAAAAGAAGAGATGGAAACTCTGGTCCAGAGGCAGGAGAACCAGCTCCACCTCACAGTCCTGCAGACCAGCAGCTTCACGGGTCCAGAATCCTCCAGACCTCCTACAGCCTGGAACCGGGTCCAATTTAATTCCATCATTCAGAACCACCAGACTGTAAACTATAGTGAATAAAGGCTTATTATACATCATTATAATAAACTAGTGAACAAAGGCTTATTATACATCGTTATCAATTGTAAACTAGTGAATAAAGGCTTATAATACATTGTTATCTACTATAAACTAGTGAATAAAGCCTTATTATACATTATAATAAACTAGTGAATAAAGGATTATTTACATCGTTATCTACTATAAACTAGTGAATAAAGGATTATTTACGTCGTTATCTATTATAAACTAGTGAATAAAGGATTATTTACATCGTTATCTACTATAAACTAGTGAATAAAGGCTTATTATAAGTCGTTATTATAAACTAGTGAATAAAGGATTATTTACGTCGTTATCTATTATAAACTAGTGAATAAAGGCTTATTATAAGTCATTATAAACTACTGAATAAAGGATTATTTACATCGTTATCTAATATAAACTAGTGAATAAAGGCTTATTTACATCGTTATCTACTATAAACTAGTGAACAAAGGCTTATTATAAGTCATTATTATAAACTAGTGAATAAAGGATTATTTACATCGTTATCTACTATAAACTAGTGAACAAAGGCTTATTATAAGTCATTATTATAAACTAGTGAATAAAGGATTATTTACATCGTTATCTACTATAAACTAGTGAATAAAGGATTATGTCGTTATCTACTATAAACTAGTGAACAAAGGTTTATTATAAGTCATTATAAACTAGTGAATTCATCATTTACATAAACTTACAAGAAACATTAAACAGTTTTGTTTCTGAGCTCCAACAGGTATCAGCCATTTAAATAAATAAAAAAACAACATTCTTCTAATTTTAAAACAATAACAGATCAGCTGTTAATCTTAATTTCAAAATAAAGGTGCATCTTAAAAATGACGATATGGATCAATATTTCCACTTTGCATCGATGTAATTGGATCGTTAATCATTGAATTATCTTTTTCTAGCGTTTGGAAACTAACGCATTTCCACACGACTTTGTTCTTCTGGGTCAGAACAAAAGACATTAAAAAAAAAAAAAAAAGAGTTTTTTAAATTTCACTTTTACATTATTATAACCATAGAGCACAAAAAGCCTGAGCTGATGTTATATTTTAGGTACGATGGTCTGAGATGTAGAGTCTTAACAGATGAAGATGTCTTAAACCCTTCCTGTCTCCATCAGCCAGAACAAAAGAGTCCCGTCTGAACTGGACCTCAGCTGCAGGGAGCAGAAACAACAGAACCCGTTCAGACCAGAACCAGCGCAGGAGGAGCTGGGTCGGGTGGTTCTGGTTGCTCATGGAGGAGAATCCTGTAAAGAACTGATGCTGATGCTGACCTCTGATTGGCTGCTCAGTCTGGAACATTTTGTCTTCCTCCAAACAATAGTTCAGACCTGAGCGCATCACTTCATGCATGCATGCACCTCCTGCACCTCCTGCACCTCCTGCACCTCCTGCAGCTCCTGCACCTCCTGCACCTCCTGCACCTCCTGCACCTCCTGCACCTCCTGCACCTCCTGCACCTCCTGCAGCTGACCTCCACCCCGCTGCTCTTTGTTCTCCCAGCAGCTCCATGAGGAACCACCACGTTCTGGTCCAAACTTTTCCACATTTAGCAGCAAAATCAAAGTTTCCTGCAACGCGCTGCACGCTCAGCCCGGGCCAGTTATTCTGTGATAACCAGTAAAAGCTGCCAGAGAAGAACCATGAGTGGAACCTGAAGAACCATGAGTGGAACCGACACCTGGTGACACTGTTGCAGCAGAACTCAGCAGAACTCAGCAGAACTCTGGCAGAGAGCAGCGGTCCTGAGTCCAGAGCAAACAAAGAGCCAGTGTGGCGCCGTAAATCATCGTCAACTGGTGCGCGGCGCAGCGAGCGGCGCCGAACAAAGGGGGCCGTCAGCGCAGCACCCCCCCCCCCCTCCTCCTCCTCCGCAGACAAAGGAGGCGCTCCGAGACGCGCACGCACACTTCAGAGAGGCACGCTGGCCCAGAACCACCAGAACAGGTGGTCTCCGCGCATCCAGCTGACAGCGGACTAACGAGCCCAGAAAGTTCTGGAAAAGCTCAACTGGGCCGGTTTGGGCCGGGGAGGACCGAGCGGAGGAGGATGAAATGAGGAAGAGTCTCCTACCGTCCCCCTGCTGCGGACTCTCCGTTAGCTGCATGCTGCCGATCGCACCTCCTTCCTCCTCCTCCTCCTCCTCCTCTTCCTCCTCCTCCTGCCGCTGCTCTGAGGCACTCTGAGGCACAGAGAGCGGCGCAGACCCTAAAGGAGCCAGCTAATCTCTGCCCCCTCAGCCAATCAGCGGCCAGCCTGGGAGCGGGAGGCGGGGCTCCCAGCAGCACGAGCGGAGGGAGGCGGAGCCGAATCCGACAGGTGGGAGCTGGCCGTGGTTCCGGAGGTCGTTACAATGGTTACGGTCCTGATGAGAGGCAGCAGGACCAGGCTCCCATGGAGCACGTGGCCACCGATCCTCACCTGACGGATCCTCACCTGACGGATCCTCACCTGACGGATCCTCACCTGACGCTGCTAACGAGGCGTTGCTGCGTCTCCAGGGACCCACAGAACCACCAGATGTTCTCCTCCTGCAGCTGGAGGTCAGCCAGGGGAAACATCTACAGCGCGCGGAGCTCAACTTTCACACGGCTCACTTCCTGTGTGGGCAGCGCTGCAGGTCACCTGCAGGCCAGGTGTGCACAGCGGCCGCCACCAAGCAAAGACCAGCAGAGCAGGCAGGAGGAGCTGCTTCTGGACAGAACCGACCCAATCAGTGGTTCGGTTCTGGACAGACAAGGTGACCAGGAAGCAGGGCGCCACCATCCATCGCATTTAATCACGATTTTAAAAACGTCATTTCTAAATGAGAGGTGTGCAGTGATTGGCCAGGTAACAATTAACGGATCAGACCTCCTCCAGGTGTAAAATGTCTAAAGTGGGCAGAGAGCTGCAGCAGTGACATAATCTAACTTTATTATTTATTTTACAGTTTATATAATCAGAAACTGTCAGCAATCTCTCCACATCGCTAAGTTCTGCTTTCATTCAGAAACTTTTACTTCATGTTCAACAAAGACTGACGTCCATTTCTACCAGCTTCTCTCTACATTATTAATATTCTGATTAATAAAAACATTTATCTGCAGCCTTTATTGCTGCTGCTGGTTGATGCAGAGAAACGTCTAAATTAAATCAGTTACAGGTGAAATAATCACAGAACCTAGAACCCAAACGACCAGAACCAGCAGAGGGAGAACAATGATTCCTCAGCGTCCCTCTGAGCCCCCATCCCCCCTTAAAGCCACCGAGCAAAGCTGCCTGCAGAAAGATCCAGAAGAACCAGCGTAGAACCTGGGAACCCAGATTAACCCAGTCTGGGCTTTTCATCAGACCACGCAGGATTTCAGCTGCCGGACCAGAACCATGAAGCAGAACCAGAACCACGAAGCAGGACCAGAACCACGAAGCAGGACCAGAACCATGAAGCAGGACCAGAACCATGAACCCCTTCACTGGGTTTAAGGAGCCGTGGGCCGGGAAGGTTCCCCTAAAACAGCCTGCAGCCCCCAGAGGAAGGGAACTGGACCGGCTGGTTCTGGAGTCGAACCTGAGACCTTGATCCCAGGGGTCAACTGGGCCTGGACCGGCCGGACCGGCTGGTCTCTATCTGAGAAACACCATGATTCCGATGCATCTGTGGCAGCTCTACCGGTACCGGTACCGGTACCGGGGACACCTGGACGGAACCAGTCCTGATCTGGACTCTTAGAGTTAAAAACCCGTTTTATCCACCAGATTATTTAACCAAGCCCGCTTTGAACGTTCCCGTTTCAGCAAAGCGGGGCTCGGGTCTTTGAATAAACCACATATCCCCTCAGAACCCACCGGAAACGAACCGAACCGACCGCCAACAGCCCCCCCCCCCCGCCTACCTGGAGGCTGGTCCATCTCCAGGTAGAAGATCAGCTCCGTGGAGTAGGGCATCATCACGTCCCGCCAGCCGCCCTCCTCTCCGGCTTTCTCCGCCGTCCACACCGTGTTGTACATCACTTCCACCGGGAGGGAGGGGGGGGGGGCGTAGAACCGGTAGAACCGGTATAAAATGTGAGAAAATTCGGTCTACCGATGTGCTTTTATCCGTCCTGCTTCACAGCGAGCTCCGGGCCGCCGCGGGTTTCTCTCACACGCTGACCGCTCGGGGCTCGTCATGGAGGCCCGCCGCACCGGGACAAACGTTCCGCTCTTTAACCGGTTCACACCGGGCCGTCGGTGCCGCTAACGTCAGCGGTCTCCTTTCCTCCTCCTCCACACGAACCTCCGTCCTAACGGCTCCATTTTTAAGACGAGCACTGAGCAATGGAGGCTGGCGGAGGCAGACAACGGCCGGACCGAACCACTCCGCCGAGGCTCGCGGGGGGAGACGGGCCTACTTTACACACAGAACGTCCCCACAAAAAGATTTAACAAAGCTACCATAAGAGTTTACGGCTTAAAAATACCTAAATAATCACTTTATCGATGAATGTGCTCATAAAATGCAGTTTCTAGCCACAGGGATATTTATTTTACTGCTCCGTCACCGCTTGTTCAGGCTCAGAGTGGGACACGCCATTTTCTCCCGCCCCGTGGCAGCCCAGCCTCCCTGCGCATGCGCAAACAGGCTCACAGGCCCACAGCAGGAGGATGACTCCAGCCTCAGACACTCAGCGTGTCGCTGTGGCTTCTCAGTCTGTCCAGAGAAGGATAAGTCATCATGGATCCTGTTCAGCTAGTTTTCTCCAGTTTAATTGTGGTTTTTCAGTTTAACAGAAACAAATTACATCACAGACCCCGTGATGCCGAACAATGACCACCGATCTAGCTTTGCAGTGTTTTTCGGGAGAAATATGGCATTGATCCAGATTAATTGTGGTCCTCCAGTAAAGTATAACAATGGATCCAGATAATTAGCGATCCTCTTGGAAAATAAAACCATGGAGCCAGTTTCACTGTCCTCCAGAGAACAAGTTGAACGGCAGTCTTCCAGTTTTCCTAGGAAAATCACAGATCTAGCAATGATGTAAAATACCCTGATTTGCTGACCATCATCAATGAGAGCGCCTCTATACAAACAGAAAACAGGTGTGTATAAAAATGATGCCATAAGCCATGAGCAGTTGATCCCCATCAACCTTGTAAGGGTTATGGTCTTCTCCAAACTAGCTGAGGTCCATCCTTCTGCAGAGGGTAAGATTATCCACCAGTGGAAAACATCTCAGCTCTCAGCAGTGGACATCCCATTATATTCAGCCCAAGGACAGAGCACGCAATGCTAAGACAAAGAACCAAAACCCCAAAGATCTCCATCTCTACAGGCCTCATTTAGCAGGTTAGCAGTGACTAATCTACAATAGACTGGGCTCAGTCAAAGGTCTGGACCCAACCTGATGGAAATGCTGTAGGCCCCGTCTAAATGAAGCCCGGTTTGGCTGTACCTGAACTTTTTGGTCAGACAGGAGGTCCCGTCCAGATGAAGCAGACAGACATTTGAAACCAACAACATTTGAATCCGGCTCCCATTTATAGGCTGCCTTCGCCCGGACACGCCTATCCACATAACCAGCTATAAACTGACCTGTGTGCTCATGCTAACCAACGTAGACCATGCCTCTCCTTCAACACGCAGGCACTCACACAAACAACAATGGCTGACTTCAGAGTTGTGGTTGTGTTTCACACACCATTCAGTTTATTGGGGGTTTTACACTGAAACATTTTTCCCCTTTACTGCGTTTGTGTGGACCGACAACGCGGCGATGCCCACAAACGCCTCTTTTCTCTCCCTGCATTCCTTGTTTTTGTCGTACTCTACTTCTTCCTGCTTTACTTCTGTGGCATGGTTACTGCAGAACTTACTGATGTGGCAACTCCTATTACAGCTCCTTCAGCTCAGTGCAGTTTCAGAGAGATCTTTCTTTTTTACAAGCAATGAAGGTAAATAAAGTGGCTGACTAGGTTGGAGCAGATAGGCACACACTGTGTGTGGTTCAGGGCAGAGAACCTCTAGTGATTGAGGTTCTGAAGGAGAGAACAACAACAGAAAAACAGTTTGTGTAAAGTTTTGGCTGACTGGAAATACAGTGACACATGATACAGGCTGAATCATCAACAAGTCATATCAAAATGGAAAAGAAACATGCTAATGCTAGCCTAGCACAGCAGCACCAGACTGTATGTGCTAGGCTAGCTGGGTCTGTATGTGTCCAATCAGGTAGATGTTTAGAAACAAATAAAAAAAATAGTGTTTGTCAGAACTTTATTGCAAAATAATTTGTTGTGGAGCTTCTGAGTCCTCTGTCAGAAACTGAAATGGTCAAAAACCATAAAAATACAATCATTCTAGAATAACTTTTAAGTTTTCTGGAACAAAGGAGCTCATCCTACAGAAAACCCAAACCACCATCCTCCTTTTTCTCATTTTCTTTATCTGTCTAAGCATGTAAACTGGACCACTGCTGTGTTTTTTTAAAGGGACAACAGGATCATGGTCCAGACAGGCCCAGACCCCCCCCCCTACACACGCTAACGTCCTCTTAATAGCCTAATATCAATAAAATATCTGCCAGCATTGGGAATTACAGCTGCTCTGTCTGCATGTGGCGCCCTACTTCAGGATGCAGCCTGGAATAAAAGAGCTGCTCTCCAATCTGCTTGTCCATCCGTGCCTCTGTCTGTCTGCGGACGGCAGCGGAGGAGGGAATGAGCTGCAGCCAAAGCTGCTCTCGCACACAGATTACGTGGCCTCCCAGATGGCCCGTGCCGGACGCTCCTCTGTGAAGTGTGTCAAACAGGTTTAATTGCTGCTGCCGCTCTGTGCATGGGGCAGATGGAGCCCGAACAATGACACAGGAACTGACTCTGCCCCTCGCCACACAAAGGGAGGGAGAGAGAGAGAGAATGATGACAGGACCGGGAGAATTAATCTGCACCGTCTGCGGCCGTCGGCTCACTGCTTCCCATTTAACTTTCCCAACAATAGAAGACAGCAGCGTCCAGAGGACTCTCCCTCTGCTCCAGACTCTAATTATGTCTCCACCTGGCTCACGGTATCTTGAACAAGATGCAAATGGAGAAAACGTAGTCGCTGCCTCTTTCATTTTCTTTTAACTGTTCAATCAAAGGATGCAGATTTGGTTCATTGATCTTTGTTTGAAGCTGCTGTGTCTAGACTGTCAAACTGAAGCTGTGCTGCCAATCGTCTTGACCTGAAACAGGTTCTCTGCGCGCTCAGATCAGTCAGCTGCTGTAAACTGACACGTTAAATGTCTCCGTGTGGACAGAGCTGGTGGTCAGGCTGTTACACATGCTTCTCTCTTCATCCTGACACTAAATCACAGATAAAATACCAGCACCAATGTTCTCTTCAATCACGTGAGGAATTCTTTCCACCAGGTCTTACTTTTAAACTGAGAGAAATTAAAACATTCTCTCATTTGTGTCAACAGTAGCAGGAAAATACTGTCCTACCAATCAACCAACCAGACTCACCTGTCCAGGGTAAACCCCGCCTCTCACCTGATCGCTGAAGGCATACCTGCCCATTGCAGCCCTGCAGGGAGGCCTGGGCTTAGAAGGACGATGTTTGGGACAAAGACATGTCCAGTATTTAGAAAGCAGTCGTGTTTATATCTTTGCTGGATCTCATGAAGGTCTAGTCTGGTGAAGCTCTGGACCGCCTCTCCTGTTGCCTTCAGCTCCTTGTTGATTTAGCTGCTTGTCCCTTTAAGTTCCTTCGTCAGGCACGCTCGGTTGCATTTAAATCATCCAGCCCTCCTACAGTTTTTCCATTTTTGAAGCTGTCAGAAAGTTCCACATTTCCTTAGCAGCATGCTAGTTCGCTAAACCTGTTTTTATTTTATCAATATAGTTTAATTACGTAAGCTGCCAGAAACCTTGGGTATGAAAGCGCAGCTAAAGGGCAGACCCTGATCTACACGCAGCTTCCACTGACAATTAAAGCTGACTACGACGACGACTTAAAGACTGTGTTTATTTTATTCTTTATTTACAAAGAGAACGAGAAGCTCGTTCTGCTAGGTTATCTGTTTGCTGATTAGCACAACGGATCGCACCACTGCACAAAATCCAAACCGGCTGGATCAGAGTTCCTCCTACCAACAGGCTGCAGGATTCTGGACAGACGAGACCTAAAGGTCATACTGGACTGTGGCAATGGAGCGCAGCAGCTCGTCTGTTCAACACGGCGGTTTGGGCTTAGCTGCCAAGATGATGTTTATTGGTGACGGAGCCGCTGATGACCTCTGATCTGCTCTGGTTCCAGAAAACGGCTGTAAACTATCCGGCTGGAGCTTCATCAGACATTTAGCTGAGAAGGAAAACGTGCTGCAGGGTTCTGGATAGAGGCATGAGTCTGGAAGTCAGCCAAGACTTTCCAGGTTATTCCTGTTCGCTCCAGAGAGCACGCCGTCTGTTGCTGTGTTTACAGGCACAAACAAATGGCAGTTTTCTGTCTATTTAATCAAGTAACACTTTATTACACAGATAAAATCCCAGCACTTCATAAAACACAGAAAAAACTAACTAAATAAACGTGACAGTTAACTCAAAGCCTTTCTGTACAAATATGTTTCTAGCTGCGTTCTGAAACCATCAATAGAGTCGACGTAAAGACAGCAAAAAACAAACTAATTAACACTAAAAAGAAACATATTTTCCATTCTTAGACCTGCTGATCAAAGGGAAACAGATTTAAACGGTTTTTATGAAGGGAAAATGCCCAAATCTGCCTAATTGAATTAGTTTGTTTCCTCCGCGCGTTGCTTCTAGGAGCAACTGATCTTAATGCTCCACAAAGAGAGAGGGGTCAGATGTCCGCCAGCAGGTCCTGAAGAAACACTAAAGATAATTGGCTCCAGGTTTGCACATCAATAATTCAGGCCGTTTTGCATTTCTAAGCACATTTAAGTGATGAACATTTCTGACCGCTGTCAGCTTAACAGAAATGAATCTGCAGGTGTGCGTGACACGAGGTGACGGCGGTGGGCGGAGGCCCGGATCGTAGCGAGCTGCAGACGCTCCCTGATCAGAAGCATCTCCAGATTCTCTGATGGTCTCATTCCACGGAGCATCGCTGCAGCTTTGGCTCAACCTCAGGGTGCAGACGCAGCTTCTGGGGACATTTACACGCTTCCACGAATTCACAAGCAAACCATCTGAGGATGAACGGCACGGCTAACTTACCGTAAATCAGGGGAACACCTGCTAGGCTATCTGTTTGTCCCGTCTCTGGGCTCCAGTCACATGAGGTTTATATTTAAATGTGAGCAGCAGACAGATTCTGATAAAGCTGGTGTCCCTGGAGATGTTTCCCCCCAGAAGAGCCCAAAGCTCAGTGGTTGTTCCCCAGGAACGAGCAGTTCAGCTGTAATCTGTGTTACAGTGTTGTCGGTTATCTCCTGGAGGTCAAACACCACCTGCACACCAAGCCAAAGCTAAAAAAAAACTCTGTTTATGCAAACAAAAGAGTCCAACGCGAGTCCTAATCTTTTCCTCAGAGATAGAGGTAGACACCACGGAGGGCGACGGAGATCTGATGACCCACCAGCACCTGGAACCAGCAACTTATCTGCTGCAGTTTACAGTCTGCACGCCGCTGGCGTTAAGCGCGAGGACGCCGCTGCTAAATTTAAATTCACTGCGCTAAATCTGACCGCCTTGACCTCCTGTGGAAGAAATGCCAAACCTTTATGCTTCTTGGAAACGGGGGTTTAGGTTTTGGGTGAAATGTTCTGACGGTCAGAGCAGGTAGATCTTTTAGCTGTTCTGGGTTGTTTAGTCCCTGCAGGTCTGCTGCAGCCTCTGACAGGTTCTCCTCTGTGATGGTCCTGGTTCTGGTTTAGCTCCATCCGTCTTCCCATCAGCTCTCCCTGCTGAAGACGAACGTCCCCACAGCACAATGCTGCCACCACCGTGCTGCACAGCATGTGTGGCGCAGGTTTTCCTCCACAGGAAGCGTTCTGCATGCAGGTCAAAGGTCATTCAAAGTAGCATTTAGGCGCCATGTGACCACAGCACCAGGTGTTTGCTGTGTCTCCTACACGGTTATTGGTAAACGTATAACAGAATGACCTTCTCCTCTGGTTCTAACAGTTCTGCTGTGAACAGAACCTCCACCTGAGCTGTGGGTCTCTGCAGCTCCTCCAGAGCCACCATGGTCCTCCTGCTTCTCTGATCAATGCTCTCCTGGTCCAGCCTGTCAGTCCAGGTGGACGTCCATGTCCTGGTAGGTCTGCAGGTGGTCCATCCTCTCTCCAGGTCCACATGATGATCAGAACTCTGGGAGGTTCTGTAGAACCTGACCTGCTGTAAACTGGACCAGAACCTCCTCCCTGACCCGTCTGCTGGGTTCCTCTGTCTCCATGATGCTGGATGTTCCTCTGAAGAACCGCTAAGGCCAGAACCAGAACATCTGGACTCTTCTGATTAATTGAAGGGTAACTTTTGTTGCCCTGGACTTTATTCAGGGCAATTTGAGTTAAGGGGGTCTTACTTTTCAGCTCCTCCAGATTTGACATTTCTTTCAGGAACTATACTCATCTTCATTGGTGCTAAAAATGCCAGGGAACGTGTTGACTGAGGCTCCGTCAGCGTTAGCCAGACAGAAAAGCACCAACAGTCCAACCAGTGCTGTGGATTCAGGACATGCAGCCTGGAGGTCTCACAGTCTGGTTAGACTGAAAACTTCTCAAACACACAAGAAACTAAGAGTTAAACCAAATCAAATGTCTCTTGGCTGCAGCTGTGAGGCGTTCTCATGCTGTCTGAGCTAACTGAATATTACCGCCCTTTGATTGGTCAGCAGTAATGGAAAACCTTTCCCCAACATTCAGCATTATCTGCTCGGGTTCAGCACTAATATTGTTCTCAGAGTTCTTCCTCCATCACTTGTGCCAACAAACGGGCATATGTGCAGTTTTCAGTCTGCCGTGTTAGCGCTCTAATTGGCCCCCTGAGGGCCCACGTGTGCGTGCATGACTTTATGCATGCTGGAATAAAGCAGCGACTCAGATAGAGACAAAACAGCGTCGTACGTCTCACTGACACGCTCCCCTGTGTCACCCGGTCGCTACTGTACCATCCGTCACCGCCGAGGAAGAGGCCCAGCAGAACGCCGGGGGGGGGGAGGGATGGAGGCAGCGCTGAGCCAAATGATGCAGCAGAAGAAGAAACATGATCACAGGGAGGAGAGAAGGGGAAAACCGTTTGTCCTGGAGGTTTCTGTTTGAGTTAAAGATGAACCGATCAGCACTTTCTGGCTTGTTGTTATTTCAGCTTTTAACTTTTTGTTCTCTGTCATTTTTCTCTTCATAGAAGGTACACCTGGTCTGGCGTTCTGTTAGCTGTGACATCATCATGGGAGGCAGATCATCCTCTATTACTATCTAACATAAAAAGTACTCCTGGGTCAATGTGAGCTTCTGAGCTTTCTGTGTCTCTGCTCTGTCTTCTCTACCATAGAAAGTACTCCTGGGTCAATGTGAGCTTCTGTGCTTTCTGTGTCTCTGCTCCGTCTTCTCTAACATAGAAAGTACTCCTGGGTCAATGTGAGCTTCTGTGCTCTCTGTGTCTCTGCTCTGTCTTCTCTAACATAGAAAGTACTCCTGGGTCAATGTGAGCTTCTGTGCTTTCTGTGTCTCTGCTTTGTCTTCTCTAAGCCCCAGTGGGTGGAGGCAGATGAACGTTCACACTGAGCCTGGTTCTGGTTCTGCTGGAGGTTCTCCTCCCTGTTAAAGGGGAGTTTTCCTCTCCACTGTCGCTTCATGCATGCTCAGTATGAGGAATTGCTGCAAAGCCATCAACAATGCAGACGACTGTCCACTGTGGCTCTACGCTCTTTCAGGAGGAGTGAATGCTGCTTGGAGAGACTTGATGCAACCTGCTGGGTTTCCTTAGAGAGGAAACTTTCTCACCAACCTGGAGGATCTGATGGAGTCTGACTTTGGAAAGAGACTTTAGATGATGTGATGTTAATTGGAGCTTTATGAATAAAACTGATCTGAATGAACCAGAAACTGAACTCTGTTTTTTCTGAACTGCTGATTGTGAGTTTGACAGATTCTGTTTCTTTTGCAAGGACAACAACTGATTAAAAATTGAATGCGCTGCAGGTAATGACCCTGAACGCAACACAAAATAAAGAAAATATAGGGTAATGATTTATACTTCATCATTTATCTGATTTCAGTTCACCTTCACATCACACGCTGAACATTGATGTGTTTGTAAAAGTAAAAAGATTGTTTTTATCCAAGAAAATTTCTGATTCTGGTTCTGGTCCGGCTGATTGGTGCATCTCTGACCATGTGACCTCCTCTTGCACTTTATTTAAAGCTGATTGGTTTGTGTTGCTGAGGCTGCAGGGTGAGAACGCTGCTCCTGTCTTTGTCGGCTCTCCTTCCATGCTCTCTGAATCTGTCAGAACCGCAGTAGAACCTTTCGGGTCACGGATGCTGAAGTGGGAGCGGTACGTAACGAATCCCAGCGTCAGCTCATGAGCAGCGGTGCTACATCCCTGCTGCTATCGGACCATCAGGTCCCACAGTGAGCGCTCAGCTTTTTATTCAGCCATTTGTTCCGTGATAACGCCACAAACGGTTCAGAGAGAAGGTCTGAGCCGGGCCAGACGGGTCAGAACCGCAGCTCTATAACACATGAAGTTCAGCGACACTGTAGGACCGACTGCATCCAGGGATGTTTAGCCTTTATTTACTGGTCTCCACAGACAGCCGGTGCCAGATTATTGAAAGCCCCGTGTTAGCTGATTCAGTGATTTCCCTGACCCGCCCGGTTCTCCTCAGATTTTGGACCTGGACCAAGATTCTGCCTGCCTTTCAATCATGGTTTCTGCAGGACAGTGATCCGAATCAACAGATCTTCCACCTCAGACCTGAATCCTGTGATGAACCTGAGGGCAGAGGAGGCCACCAGAGAGGATCTGTGGACCTCCTAGAGCCTGAGGAGCAGTTTCCTCTCCCTGCCCGACACGCCTGGGTCACATGACTGAACTGCCTCCTCTGCAGGTGATTCAGCTGCATTTAAGCACTAAAAGCTAGAAGGACTTCAGGGAGATCCCGTCAAAGATCCCGCTCTCTGTGTCTCCAACCTGGGGAGGTGTGACAGGAGAACGTTCCACCGTGTTGGTGCTCTCCTATGGGCTCAAAGGTTGTGCAACCCTTTAACAGCAGGAGTGGCCAGGCGAGCGCTAAAACGCTAGAATAAAGGCTGGATTAGTGGAGGACTGCCGTTCTCCTCCAGACGCTGGTATCAGGACATCTCTGAGGTCATCTGCTCCCCAGCCTGTCGGCCCGATCGGCTGCAGCTCCTCCGGGTCTCAGGCGGAGCTGCAGACGTGATGTCATGCTGCAACGTGAGCGTCCCTGTGGGCCAGATCCCATGATGCAATGCTCTGGGCCCCGTGTGCTGCAGGTGGCATCTGCTGCTTGTTTCTGCACCAGAAGCTCTGAGGAGCATCTCTGCTCCAGAGAGGGAGAGCGTGTCTGGATTACGTCTTCTTCACTTCTTTTGTTTCATTCCTCAAAGCGCCACATGACTCCCATCACCTCCTCCTCCTCTCTTCTATATTTGCTCTCTGCCCACACCCCCCCCCCCCCCTCCTGGTTGTCAAGGCAGCACCATGGCTCAGCATTATTCACGCAGCAGCAGCAGCCAGTCGGCACCGGAGGATGAACAGACCGTCCTGGAAGGGTCCGGCAGAATCACAGGATGTTTAACCCTTTCCTGGGAACGGGGGCAGAGCAGAAACCCCGCTGGTCCGGCTTTAGGCCACGAGAGGAGCAGCTGAAGAGGAACATTCGTTGAGATCCGTCTGACCTGATTTATCAATTGTTCTACAGCAATATTTGATGTTGAAATTAAAGTATATATTCAGGCCTGAAAGGATTGGCTGTTTAACCCCTTCAGGAAGTTCTGGGCTCTGAGGCTGATACCGACCGACCCAGCGACGCTGATCTACATCTCTCTAAATCAGAACTAGATGAAGAGCGCTCCCCTCATCTCCTGAATCCCATCTGGACCCCTTCACTAAGGCCTCTAAGGTCACTAAGGCCACTGAGGCTGGAAGGGACGTTTAATGTGCCAATAGTCCGTTGAACCCGCCGCACACCAAACAGAACTTGTTCTGGTACCGTCAAAACGCTTTGAAAGAGCGTAGAGCCACAGGGACAGTCGTCTGCATTGTCCATGGCTTTGCAGCAATCCCTCATACTATATTCATTCTATATTCATTTTAGTTCAAAAACGTGTTTTTGCCCATTTTGATCCTTTGAGTTTTGCCTCATTGAGCTGTGAGATGATAGTGGAGTTATAAAAAAAGGAGATTAGCTGCGGGGCAGTGCTGGTCCGCTCACATAAGGAAAGTGAAAGTGCCGTAAAGCGGAGCCTGACTTCTCTGAGCTCTGCTCCAGGAGCCTGAATGCATCGTTCTGCTCCTCAAGGTCCAGGAAGGACTGAGCGATTGCAGCTTTGTCTGCTCTTCCTTGGTCTTTTACATGCCGTGCTACAAGTTTACTTTCAACTAATCTATGTTGGGAACATCAGACCCTTTGAAGTCCTACAACCACAACTTTAGATGCAGAATCAGCAGATTAAGGATCCACAGAAAGGCCGCTCTGTTATTATAAATACTCGCTCTGTCCTCTGAACACTCAGCCGTTCTGTTTATTCTGAAGTGAAGCTTTGAACTAAAGGTATTTAGCGACGTCTTTCGCCCGCCTGGTCCAGTCCTCTCAGGGTTAACACGCTGGCAGATGGTGAGCTGATGTGTGAGGAGCATCAGCGCGGCGGCTAACGGCTAACGGCTAACGGCTAAAATAAAGTCAGCAGGCCTGGAGTTCCTCCTACAGCAGGCTCCACTGCGCTCTCTAACATGTTTACCATGCTGCCGGTTCCTCAGGTTCTTGATCTGATAGAAAATGATTTATACTGTCTCTACCATCTCATAATGTGTATTTGCACACTTTTAGCTTCTCAGGGGATGTTAGACATTCAGCCTATTGCACAGTAATTTACATCTTCCTGTAAACTGATGTCTATCTATCTTTTCACCTGAACATTTAGATGCGATATTAAGGACTGTTTGCACACATTTGGCTTCTCAGAGGTGTTGTCAGGTCGAACATTATGTCTATTATTTGTTTGTGTCTCACCAAAATTTCTATATGGTGATATAAAGACAATAACGACTCTTGGTTCCTAAAGGAGCTGTAACAACACGGCTCTTTAACCTGCACTGATCAGTTTCAGATGATTTAAGTAAATAATTTAAGCTAACAGTGAATTCTGCACCATTTTGACGATAGAAAGAGAAACCCACATTATTAACGAGGTCTGCAGGTTCATCCCTCATAACAAGTTTAGCTGCAGGCTGGATTGATAGTAGTATGAATTTCCATCAAGATAAACCTGATCCAGCCGGCTCTGGGAGCCTGAAGAATAAAAAAACTAAATGTCAGCACAAATAGTTTATTCCTTTGGCTTTGCAAAAATCAGAGCGTAGTCATTGTGAGCAGAAGTGCAGGTGGATGTAATCCTTTAACGGGATGCTGGGAGAGTGAACCCGATTAACCAGATCAGCAGACAGGGGGGAGTCCAAGCTTCTCGTCCATTTCTTGACCATAAATGTTGGGTAAGGTAGGAGGCTCTGCACTGAAAGAGAACCATGGAGGATTAACTAACAAGCTAATGTCCAATTATATAAAGTCTCCATAAAAGGTCTGACGGCAGCGGGAGAGTCCTGGAAGCTCATGTATGAGAAGAGAACAGGAACTAAATGATCCTGGACCCGTCAGAACATTTTGGGTTTTTAAGGATTTATTTCAACATTTCCCTTTCTACGCTGAGAGGATTTGACAAAATAGATTATGGTGCACACGTTCAATGTTTTATTATCTCACATCCATACAGACTCAGAACTACACACAATGTCAATGATATGCATAAACTGGGCTAGATCTGCTACCGTCACAATACCAGGAGGTTCTGGTTAGGGGTGATGATGATGAAGATGATGATGATGATGATGGTGATGATGATGATGGTGGTGATGATGATGTTGATGATGGTGATGATGATGATGATGATGATGATGATGATGATGATGATGATGATGATGGTGGTGGTGGTGATTATGGCGTTTGGACCGACCAATACTTCATGGTTGACAAACGCAACAAAGAGCTAAAAGAACTGTGGATTCACACAGGTTGTGTTTTGGATCCAGTTCTAAACAATGTGACCAAGATCTGGAGATTAAACTGTTCTCCTCAGATGAAAGCACACCAGTTAAGATGTTCAGGAAGAACCTGGAACAGCAGTAGCTGAAAGGTTTGATGAAATAAAGAACGGCAGGAACTATGCGGTGTATCAGCGGTCAGGCATGGTGGTGGTAGCATCATGCTGTGGAGATGCTGGTAGGGTTGGTGCATTGCATGAAGTGGATGGAAAAGAAGGAGGAGGACTACCTCTAAACTCTCTCACTTTATCTAAAATCAACGGCTGGATGAATCTTGGGCCCATTGTGTTTTCCAACAGGACTAATTAATCAGGCTAACGATATCTTCTTGACCTGCCTTTTAAAAACCGTCTGAATAAGGAAACATCTCCAGCCAGCATGTGTTGGTGCTACCGGGGTGGGGGGGGGGGGGGGTGGTGTGGTTGAGATGCAACCTTTAAATGGACATTTATGAGAGACTAAAATGTAAACTATGACACAGCGACGGGATGAATCGTCCTGCCTGAAAATGTCCACTCCCTAACGTTCAAACAGTTAGCATCTCTGCTAAAGGATCATCTATCAGTGGAGTTTATTAGATTTAATCAAATGCTTCAATAATCGCAGGAAGGAAATGATTTTGTCCAAATACACCCTAAAACATGATTTACAAAGTTTTAAATAGTATATAGCTTAACAAAAGGCAGAAAAAGTCTCCAGTACGAGCAGAAATAATAGATCAGTGTGGGTTGTTGTGTCAGAGCAGCTCTGACTGAAGTATCTGACACCCTGGAAATGAGAGCTGCTTCATGCATCTCACAGAGACTGAGGCGTGACACGCGGGTCAGCACTTCATCTTTGCTCACCGCTGACCAGCTGTCACCTCGGCCTGGTCAGTTACTGCAGGCTGGGCCGGGCGAGCCGGGCGAGCCGGGGTTAGACGCCGCTGAGGACGGAACCGACAGGAGATCCCAGCAACATGAGCCGTTTGTCTGGAAAAACCCCGGATTCATGTCTCATCATCTCTTCCTCTTTCTCTCTAGCCATGGCCGTCTTCTTGTCCTTCGTCCGTGCTGTAAATGTGCGTCAGACAGCCGGTTTGCTGCTTGTTCTGGGTTGAATAAAAGAAGCACCGGGCCGACAGGCACGTCCAACCAATCCTGAGCAGGAATTAGAGAAGACATGGAAAGCAGAGCGAGCCTCATCAGAACCTCAGACGCCCGACCGACTCATCTTCTCCATACTCTCTATAGATGTTTCTAAACCCTGAAATGATCTGCAGGGTAGCAGAGATCACACAGATGTAGAGTTTATCAGGATGCATTTATAGTTTAAACGAGGCAAAGACAACTCAAATAAATGAATCAATGTAGAAAAAGTATGTGCAGAAAATCCCGGAAAAAGACCCAAAACCCTGGAGGCGTCTACTGAGGACACATCAGGGCTCTCTATGCCATTATTTCATCACGCTTTGGCTTGTTGCACATATCTGTTGGTCTGCGCTGCAGAATGCAGTAGGTCTCCCAGCTGAGTAAGAGCGCACACACCTCCAAATTGCACCCACGACACTGCTTCCATCTGTGTGTGTAGTTCCCATTTATTAAAAAACTTTATTTGCTTAACAAAGACAAAGCTTCTTTGTTGTTGCCAGCTTTGTGCAGTCGAACTGTTCAGCGTTTAATTTCCTCCACTTTATGCCTTTTCTCACATCTTGTAGGCTCTGCAGGAACTTCGCTTAAAACCAGATTGGTGATGAAAGGTGATGTAATAAAGATGAACAGTACAGAGGAATCTGCTCCTCCTGCAGCGTCTCTGAACTGTCACAGCGTCCCTTCTGCCCACCGGAGGACCGACTCTAATCCTAATCTGGTCGGACCTGAAATGGAGCGCAGAGGTTTGCTATCAAGCTGCTTCCTGGTGAAGTCCAGCGGGCAGCGCCGACGGACCACCGAGCGAACGCTCCAGGTGTGAGAACCTGCTGCAGCAGATCAGAACCTGCTGCAGCAGGTCAGACTTTAGCGTGTTGATGTGTGCACTTTCTGCAGGGGGATGTAGGTGAGCGTCCAGAATGATGGATTACTGACTGAGGTTGGACGACTGGTAGAAATGTAACGGAGGCTTCGCCCTGAAACACCACTGAGCAGATCTGTGTGAGTGTACTTCAGATCATATCGTTCATATTTTACCACCAAAGTGAGGACTTTGATGTAAAGTGAGGACAATCTCTGTATGTGATCAACCTCAACTCAGCAAATACTCTGCTTCCTTCTAAATGCTCCTGAAAAAAGTTATTTAAGCTTCATTCAAGATTACTTTAAAATAGATAATCACAAAGGCTCCATTCTAAATATAACGGGACATTTGGGTATTTATGAAGTTCGGTTCTGCAAAGTAGAACTCATGAGTTTCCTGTGGCGCACATCTGCTCCCTGTCTGCAGCTCCGCGTAAAGGAAGACGACACCTGAAGCACCAGAGTCTGGTTTCATTTAGCCAAACATGTCAATGAACAGAAGGAAACCAAAACTTTCCTGTTTATGGAGTTAAATGATTAAACTAAATGAACATTAGATGCAACAAACAGAACCCTGAGATGAGCCAACATCTGTGCTTCAGAATCTAATGCCTGAAATAAACGTCTAAAGAGCAGAGTTATAGAAGAACTGTTCTACACCACACGATAAAACCATCAAATTTCCCAGAAATGTAGTTAAAGGTGCATCAGAATAAGCTTTCATGTCTTCTTCTGTTTCTGCCCCAAAATCCAGATCAAAGCTGCTAAAACAACCAAATCCCACATTTGGTTCTAAGGAGAACTGGAGCTTAGTTCTGAAAACTCCCTTTAAACTCCTCAGATTAAAATAAAAGTTTAAGTTTTATTATCAACCTGCAGCCAAAATCGCAGGAAGGTTTCCCCAAAGGCTGAACCTGCGTCCATCACTGTTTACCATTTTAGAGATTGAAATATGAATATTTTATCTCTGGCTGGTTCAGTGATTCGCCGCGCTGTGCAGCACCGGATAAATTACTAGAAACTGAGAAACTGAGAAAACTTGAAACCGCTGAGAAACTTTTATTTTTGAAGCAAACCCGACCAAAACTCAGAATCAGCCATTTGCAGCAGCAGAGTTCAGGCGTGACCAGCGTCACGGAAACGTAAAAGTGAACTGAACCAGCAACACGATCAGGAAGAGACCGGCTCCGCTCATTGATAAAACACTGAAACCCAAACTTAGTGGTTCATGCAGTCCAATGCAGGGAGAAATCTCTGGAGCTCTGCTCTGTAAAAGCAGAAGCAGAGCTAAACACAGAGGAGCCGGCTCCTCAGGTCAGGACTCAGCGGTTCATTTATATCTGAAGGACATCATGACACGGCCATGCGGTTCTGGTGTCTATGTGATCTGAGGACTCCTGTTGTTCCAGCCTCCAGCCCCATGTGGGGGGGATTTAACTCAATTGGTCTGACTGAAAGGAACATTTGATGATGGGACTGTAGTGAAAGGACACCTGGGCCTGTGGGGAAGCTCACCTGTGGGGGAGCAGCGGTGAAACCATGGAGTAGAGATACGTCTGGTTCTTCTTTGGACTCATTCTGCATAAACTGAGTCTAAATCCTGCAGACGGCGTCCCACAATCCCCTGCTCTGTTTCTTCTTCAGAGATTGGTGCTCGGGGCTCTTCCCTTTAAAACACCATTCTTAGATTATTTGTTTATATTGTTACTTATTGGGCTGAATAATACCAGAAAAAGTCCAAATGCACCATTATGGCTGAGATTTGATGGTAAAACTTTTGAACAACTGACTAGATTTTCCTTCTATTATTCAAACGTTGGACGTGAGGATCCAAATGATTGGCCAGCATTTCATATGAAGCGCCTAACAGTAAACCATTTATTAAAGGTTAATACGCATGGACCACAATTAGTGATTAGTCATAAATGATTCCTTGTTGTTAATATTTAGCTGCTGACCGCTGTCTAACCACCAGTTATTTAGCCAAATGTCATTGTTGTCACTGTCAACACCCCTGTTCACCTATTTATTCCTGTAGTCAGCGTTAACTAAACGCTGGGCTTGTCCTCTAGTCTGTCCATGTGTTTGTGTTTCAGGAGTCAGCAGAAAACAACCAGATGTACATTGTACCGACCCGGCAGGAAAGACAGCAGAAAGAAGAGAAAATCCCTGAAGATCGCATTGGAAAGAGGAGAAAATGAACAAACAGGGTAATTCTGTACATTTGTCATGCAGCCTTCATTAAAGGGATGGATGAACCCAGAGGTGTCACAGTGGACTGTGGAAATGTGCACAGCCCCTCACCACCGTCATGGCTGACCAATGTCTACAGTTATGGGTCACTTGGTGGCACTGAAACGCTTCGCTGGCAAGGTTTCAACGTTTTGGCAACAACTACTGAACATACCAGAGACTCACGACTAACAATTAATACATTCATGTGGGGAAACAGTGGTGCAGAAAAAAAACAAAGGCTTTAGCCCGTACTCATACAGCTGCTGACCCGGCGGGTTCCTAACATCAGCGGTACCCAGGAAGGAGCCGCCAGAACCATCAGGACTATACCAGCTGACCCAGGCCGAGTCGGGTCAGCTGTGTGGGAAGAAATGGTCCAAACGTCAGACGAGTTTAGCAATGCACCTGAACATTAAAGGAGCAATAAGCAACTTTTCACCACTAGGTGGAGCTTGATCACTGTCTGCAGACCAAAACAAGACGTGTGTAACCCCCATAAATGGAATTATATTAGTGTTTCAAATTATTTTATTTTCTATATTTTGCCCTTGTTGCCTTTTGTTTTGCTAATTTAACGTAACAGAAGAAAAATGTTGTATTTTTAGTTGGTCTTGCTACCATAAGCCACCAGTAGGTGGCGCATGGTATTGCCCTAAGCGGTCGACACAGCAGAAGAAGAGACGGTAGCGGGCTGAAGCTATTGCTGTGTTTATACTATTTTGAGGGGTTTTTTTGCGAATAAAACAATTTACAGGCCACGCCTCTCTCTACCTGGCTCCAGCACTCGCCACTTCCCTCCTCACCCATCGGCTCCCATGAGCCTGTTGGCTAAGGATAAAAACACAGCAGAACAGCCTCACCTTTCAGAGGTAAGGATGTAAGTAACTCATACATTTATTATACTGTTAGTAAGGGAACCTTTTGATCCGATGGGCGTGCTCTCCACCATTTTGTGCCTGGCGTTGGCATTTTAAGCCCTGAGCGGCAGCCGTCCACATGCACGTACATGTGTGTGCGGCTGGCCCGGCTATGTAAACAAGAGACTGGAGAAAAACACAGAGAGACGGTGTGACGTTTAACCATAGTCCATCTAAAGAGAAACCTTTAGTTCTCCACAAAACTATTTTTAGTTCTTTCTACAGTAATGAAATCTTGCTCATTGCTCCTTTAAAGAACAGAGATAAACGGCATTCCTAATCACCCCGTTAGCTATCTGGTGCACACGCATCGCTACAGCAAGTTCATTTGTTTCTGTTAACTAAACACATTTTCAATAAATCCATGTTTAGATGAAAACCTAGACTTTGATCTGGTTTAAAGCACGGCTCATTTATTCCTGTGAAAACGGGACGGTTTGGTCAGTGAGAACAGCAGCTGCCATGCAGTCGGTTGTGGGTTTGATTTCATTTTCTTCCCACATGATGATGTACCCTTGAGCAACTCAAGCCCAGCGTCTGTGTGTTGTGATGCTGGGTAGAAGTGGCTCTGGTGTAAAACGTGACTTCAGTGGTTGGGATGAAACAGACTACGAGCTGTGATGGCGGAGCTCATGGTGAGTTAATTATACTATAATAATAATCCCCATGATGTGTTTCAAGTCCCCAACATCATCCTGCACCATTATTATTCTCGTTAGTCAGTGGTTTATGTGATTTTTCTGCAGATTAAACGACAATTTCGAAGCATTTTTTAAGTGTGAAGTATGAAATGCATCAGTCTCCTTTGCCTTATTGTGTTTCTAGCCTTTATCAGCATTAATGGTGTGTTTAACAGAGTGTATGATAATAACATATTTAAATGAAAACATGTCAATCTATCCCTACATTTCATTTAGTTCAATTTGCCATATTAATCCCAAAAGGAGCAGATGTGTTTGCTCAAAGCACTCGACTCCAAGGTGATGCGGCTGCACAGAGAAATGTGCATTCATTCGCTCGCCTTTGTTTCTATTTTCTGTTCTTAATCCAAGCTCACAGTCGCTACCCTGCCTTTACAGGCGTAGTATGGAAATCAGCTTGTCCAAAAAGAGCAGATGTCTTATTTTCTTTAAAAGATGGACAGAAAATTAGCAACAGTAGATAGATACATTTTAGATAAAGATAAAGACTATTAATGAGATAACTAAAGCAATGAGGAGCAGGTAAAACAATAAATCACCAGGGAGGGATTGCTAACCGAAAGAATATTATTTTACCTTTTGGGATCAACTAAAAGACAGATTGTTGTAGGTCTACAGGGAATCCTTCCTTAGGGGTGTACTGCTGTTGACCAGACCTCTTTATTAGTTATTTGTAAGGATAAGAGCAATATTATTTATTTTAAGATCTCAAAGTGAATTTAGGGATTGGGGACCTCTAATCCTGTTAGCAGTTGACCTAAAACTTATTTTCTTTTGAATGCAGTCAGTGATTGAAGGCCTAATAGGCAATGAACAAACTTGTGGAATACCGGGGCGTTGTAGTTTAACTTAAATAAGGAAAACTTTCCTTTGTAGTCAACAACGTTCACTCCCATCCTGTATTCTGGGAACGGCCCTCGAGAAAATGTTTGTGTGAGCCATAATTTTTTTAAAACAGCTTTTGAACAACTGCATTTTGGCAGCAATTTCAAGAGCTATGTCCATGTCCTGTACAGTGAGTGTAGTAGTGTAAACGCGAAGCCTACAACCCTGTTTACGGTAAAATCAGGAGTGTGACAGGGTCGCCCATTACGCCCTATTTTATTCATTACAGCAATAGAACCTCTTGCATGTGTGTTGAGACAAAACAGCATAATTAGAGGAGTAATTCCTCCTGGCAGTAAGGGTGAAGAAACCAAATTTACAATGTATGTTTTTTTTTTCTTAGTGCGGTAAGTAAGTAAACTTTATTTATATAGCGCCTATCAAGATAAAAATCACAAAGTGTTTACAACAGAAGATAAAAACACAGAAAAATTAAACTAAAGCAGATTAAAATAGAGATGTTTTTAGCAGACTGGTCTCAGAAGAGAAAGTCTAGTTTTAAATTTAGCAGACAGTCAGCAGGTCCTGATCACTGGACCTCAGAGCCCTAGTGGGGTGTGGGGGTGCCATAACTCAGCGATGTTCTCTAGCTCTCCAAGTCTAAACTAAAGTTTGGAAATGCTCTCTATAATAAACCTGATGAAAGGAAAATGATAAAACCAGTAACCAATGGCAATAAAAACACAGTTATTAGCCCCAGATTCTAACAAATGGTTAGATTTTGAAACACAATGACCACTTATGATAAAATGATGAAAAAACGTAAAATCGTCTTTGAATATGACAACGGTTGCTTTAGTTTAACTAACCAAACAGTGTTTCCTGTTTCCTTGGACACAAATCCATAAATCGACACAAATCCAACTCCAGCTGCCAGACTCGGCCTTCGGTTCTGTTCGCTCCGGTTTTATCATCAATGCACTAATTGCTTGTCAACATTATGAAAAGCAACATGCAAATGAAGCTGCGCTGCCCATTGTGGCCACGCTCGGGGATAATTAATGAGAAAGACGGAGCGAGAACGAGGAGGAGACGTCGGCCAACAATGGGAATCTCCGTCCGAAGCCAAGCGACGGAGGAGAGAACAAAAGCAATCCCAGAGAGCGAGGCGTCGGCTCGGGACGGGGGAGGAAATATGTGGACGGCCCGGCATTAATAACACAGAGGGTGACACACACACGCCTTGTTGGGAAGTGGTGACACAGATCGAGGATAAGGCGTCCTCCTCCACCCCCCATGTTGCTATAACTATATTGGTCTTATCGTCTGGACACAGGGCAGCATTCACCGGCATTATTTACACCCAGACAGAGCGGCCCTATTGTTGCTGCAGGGAGAGTGTGAGTGTTGCAGATAGGACGGCGAGGTATGGGGGGGGGGGGGGATATTGATGGCGAGGCCACAGATTTACGTCCGCTCCGTCTTGACCTGGTGGCCTCCATGTCCATGGGAAGCCTCCGCAGGTCTCCGTCAGGGGGGATTAGGTGGGTAACAAAGGGGGGGGGGGGGGGGGGGGGGGGTCTGGGGATGACATATGGAGCTGGAATGGGGAAGGGGGGGGGGGGGGTTTGAGGTTTAAGGTCGGGATGCGGGGCGATCAGACCGTCCTTGTTTGAATTAATTGAAGGATCAGTTTTTGGCATTTTCAATTAGAGCTCTGACCTCGCTGCTTGGGTCTGGTCAAACGCTCTGATGAGACCTCCAGGTTCCACCAAGAGACCAAAGGGGGATGAAAAGCCAACAACGCGCTGATTAATTCCTGTAGAAGGTCACGAGTCAAAAGGCCACATCTGAAACTTTATCACAATTATTTTATTGGTACAAAGGATCCCAGAAGTAGCGCTAACAGTCCTGGTTGAATTTATTACTTCACATTTCCAGGAGGAATCTCTGCCGTCCTTCAGACGTTGCTCTGGTCTATCGTGGTGAAGAAGGAGCTGAAAGGTGGATTACTTCACTTGATGCTCCATCTACATTCCAACCCCTCCTCACCAAATATCTGATAAAATGTGAATCAGTTCAGATCAGAACCAGAACTAGAATATACTTTATTATGCTATTAAGGTTTGTGGCAACAAACAAGGAATTTGACTTTGGATTCCAACGCCTGAAAACTAGCTTTAAAAAACAGGCAGGCAAGTAACAGTAACTACAATCTATAACTGAAAAGAATGATGGGATGTTGTGCAATTAAAGACTATTAAGTTATTTCATGTATAATAAAACAACCCTCAGTCTGTCCTGTGAATATCAGCCCAACGTGGCGTTTATATTGGGACAAAAGGTGAAAGGAATAATTCGAGCTCTGGCGTTCTCTAACAGCAAACTCTGCACACATAAAGAACAAATGAATAACAATTTCTCTTCACATGTAAGAATTTATTAACAGAAATAAATGTCCATCCAGAGAACATGTTAAAGATTAACAATATGTTTGAATCAACAGCTCCTCTCTACTAGGCTTGTGAAATATAACTAAAACTACTAAACAAAATTAAGATTACAGAAACCGAGGAACTATGTTCACAAAAGAACGAATAAAAATGATTGAAATCCATCATCATGAAATGATTTCATTATTTTTAGAGTTTAGTGAGGATATTTCTCTTTAGTACAGTTGCCAAACTTACCCAGAGCCACAGCTCTGTTGATCCATCCATTCCCTTAGCTCTTAGCAGTAATGATTTTATGGGATTCTTCATAAATAAAATTGATGCCATTAAAAATAAAATAATTGGCATCCTCCCAAACATGATTACCTCGTCCTCAGTAAGTGAGGCAGCATTGGAGGAATCTTTAGAATCTGCGCAGTGTTTGAACTGTTTAGAAGCAGTAGAGCTTTCTGAGCTATCTAAAATTTTAGCTTCATCTAAACCTTCTACCTGTATGTTAGACCCAATCCTAACCAAGTTGTTTAAGGACATATTCCCTTTGATCAGTGGCACTATTGTAGACATGATTAATCTATCCTTAGTAAATGGATATGTACCACAGGTTTTGAAAGTAGCTGTTATTAAACCTTTACTTAAGAAACCTTCTCTTGATCAAGATGAGTTAGTAAATTACAGACCTATATCTAATCTTCTTTTCTTATCTAAAATTCTTGAGAAAGTAGTTGCTAATCAACTTTGTGAACATTTACAAAGTAATGACCTACTTGAGGAGTTTCAGTCAGGCTTTAGAGCTCATCATAGCACTGAAACAGCTCTGGTGAAGGTCACTAATGATATTCTCATGGCCTCAGATAATGGACTTGTGTCTATACTTGTCCTGTTAGATCTCAGTGCTGCGTTTGATACAGTTGATCACAATATTCTCCTACAAAGACTTGAACATACTGTAGGGATTAAGGGGAAAGCATTAGGCTGGTTTAAATCTTATCTGTCAGACAGATTCCAATTTGTTCATGTTAATAATAAATCTTCCTCAAACTCTAGGGTCACTTGTGGAGTACCACAGGGTTCAGTCCTTGGACCAATTCTCTTTACTATATATATGCTTCCGATAGGCAAAATTATCAGACAGCATGGGATTAATTTCCACTGTTATGCTGATGATACTCAGCTATATTTATCCATAAATCCTGATGAATCCAATCAATTACTTCGACTGCAGTCATGTCTTGATGACATCAAAAGCTGGATGACTTTAAATTTCCTGCATCTAAATTCTGACAAGACCGAAGTTTTAATCTTTGGGCCAGAGTCCTCAAAAAATAAACTTCTTAACCAATCACTTAATCTGGGTGGCATTAAACTGGCCTCTGGTAATAAAGTAAAAAATCTTGGTGTTATTTTTGACCAAGACATGTCATTTAAATCCCATATTAAACAGGTTTCCAGAGTTTCCTTTTTTCACCTCCGGAATATCGCCAAAATTAGAAACATTCTGTCCAGGAGTGATGCTGAAAAACTGGTCCATGCATTTGTTACTTCAAGGCTGGACTATTGTAATTCTTTACTATCAGGAATTCCACAAAATGCAGTTCAAAGCCTTCAGCTGATCCAAAATGCTGCAGCAAGAGTTCTGATGAAAATCAACAAGAGGGATCATATTTCTCCAATTTTAGCTTCCCTTCATTGGCTTCCTGTTAAATCAAGAATAGAATTTAAAATTCTTCTTCTAACGTATAAAGCCCTTCATAATCAAACTCCATCATATATCAGAGCTCTGATTACCCCGTATGTTCCTAACAGAGCACTTCGCTCTCAGACTGCAGGTCTGCTGGTGGTTCCTAGAGTCTCTAAAAGTAGAATGGGAGGCAGATCCTTTAGCTATCAGGCTCCTCTCCTGTGGAACCAACTCCCAGTTTTGGTCCGTGAGGCAGACACCCTGTCTACTTTTAAGACTAATCTTAAAACTTTTCTTTTTGACAAAAATTATAACTAGTGACTCATGTTACTCTCAGCCACCTTTATAGTTTTACTGCTATAGGCTTAGGTTACTGGAGTATATCAGGATCTAATTTTCTCACTATATTGAGTTCTACTGTTCTTCAATTATACATTATGTGTTGTCATTTCTGCTTTAACTTTCTGTTCTCTCTCTTTTCTCTTCATAGTAGGTACACCTGGTCTGGCGTTCTGTTAACTGTGACATCATCCAGAGAAGACGGCTCACCCGCTACTACCATCTAATGTAGAACAGATTACTAGATCAATGTGTGCTTCTGTGCTTTTTTGTCTCTCTTGTTGTGTCTCTGTTCTGTCTTCTGTAACCCCAGTCGGTCGAGGCAGATGACCGTTCATACTGAGCCCGGTTCTGCCGGAGGTTTTTTTTCCCGTTAATGGGTGGTTTTTCTTCCCACTGTCGCTTCATGCTTGCTCAGTATGAGGGATTGCAGCAAAGCCATGTACAATGCAGATGACTCTTCCTGTAGCTCTACGCTTCCCCAGGAGTGAATGCTGCTTGTCGGGACTTTGATGCAATCAACTGGTTTCCTTATATAGGACATTTTTGACCAATCTGTATAATCTGACCCAATCTGTATAATATGATTGAACTTGACTTTGTAAAGTGCCTTGAGATGACATGTTTCATGATTTGGCGCTATATAAATAAAATTGAATTGAATTGAATTGAATTGAATATTTAATTTAGGATGAGGTTAAATTAGCATAACTAACTTAGAACAAAATTTGGTATTTAACCCATTCACACTGCAACTCAGACTGAGATAAAATATTATTTGATAAATTATGTTTTAAAAAATGATTTGCTTAGAAGACTTGATTTAAAAAAAAAAACTCTACCAATAATTTTATTTGACTTGGTAACTTAATATGGTGGAGGGACACTTTAAGGGGACGGACGTTAGCTACATGATAGCTGCTAATGCTAGCGGACATCAGAGCTTGTTTAAAGTCTTTAGTTATAATGTAGTTATTATGTTTTTATTTATATTTCAGTATAATTAACGGAAAGCACAATCTTTAATGTCCCATCAGTGTTTAAAACCCTCATGGAAATACATTTTGTTAAAACCTTTAAACACGACCAAAATACGTTAGCATAGCTCTGTTTCAAACGATTGCTAGCAGGTAGCTTAGCTCCAGGTTTTTTCAAAACACATTAAAACATGATGAAAAATAAATGAAACCAAAATAGTTTCATCTCAAACTGACTGTCCCTGTTTTTCTCTGCAAACCTCAGCACGATCCAACCCTCAAGACCCCCCAGCAGCGCCGAAAAGGTAGAAATCAGGTCCACTGACCACCATGCAGACAAAAACTCATCAAATTAAAAAAAGCTGAGTAGCTTCTTCTTTGTTGAAACGTTTCGACTCTTCTCCAAGAGACTTCTTCAGTCTGAGGAGTTTCAGGTAAACTTGTAAGCAGAGCCTTTGCATAATGGATCAACAAGTTTAACCTTAACAAGCAGAACTGGTTGATAACATGCAAAAGAGAAACTGCAGAAGTCTCTTGAAGAAGACAGGAAAGGTTTCAGCAAAGAGGAACCCACGTAGAGGAGCGACTCAACTTTTATTTTTCCACCTGGATTATTCAGATGCATCAGGACAGCATCGTTAAAGTTTGCACCATAACTTCAAATGAAAGAAAGAACCAATAAAGACACACAAGCATAATTTCTGACGACATGAATGTCAATGAAGCCTAAAAATCAGCATTCCAACAAACTTCCCATCAGGCCGTGTGCCTGTAATCTATCTGTTGTTAGTTCCCATCTCCCAGCTTTGGTAAATGAGAAATAAATTGCAGCAGACACCGCTACTGTCTCGAGCAAATTTATTCACTAGTGCATTACGAGGCGACGGGGCTGTAAAGATTTCCATGCTTCTGGCAGTCTGCGGGGAGATGTGAGAGGAGTGGTGAGGAATATTCATCGTCTCCTGGAGGAGAGGGAAGAGATTCAGGCTCTCGCTGGTTCACAATCAATTTTTTACTTTTCCATCAGGCAGATTTCTCAGAATTAGAAAAGAGACAGGTCTTATATTTTTCATTAAATACATCATTTGCCTCTGAGAAAATATTGAGAAATGTTCTGTATGTTCAAGGGCGCAGCATTCTGCCAGGCCACTGATCAAACCACCTAAAAACACCTTCATCTGTCAGAGGAAGAAGTTTCAGATCAACCTCTGCATCTGGGGAAGGAATATATGATGGAGCTTGATTATTAAGGGCTTTATATGTTAAAAGAAGAATTTTAAATTCTATTCTTGATTTAACAGGAAGCCAATGAAGGGAAGCTAAGCTAAGGTTGGGGGGCAGGGGTGCAGCAGATTGCATGTGTCCTAAAGAACCTGCAGTGATCTAGGTTCAAATCCCGCAGACTCACATCCCCCCCCCCCCCCCCCCCCCCCCCCCCGCCTGGGCACTCCGTACAGTGTGGAAGCCGGAGTACCCGGAGAGAACCCGCGCATGCACAGGGAGAACATGCAGACTCCATGCAGAAGGGACTTGAACCCAGGTCCAATAATAGGGCTGCCCACTGTGCAGCCCTATTATTATTATTATTATTATTATTATTATTATTATTATTATTATTATTATTATTATTATTATTATTATTATTATTAATAATAATAATAACCTATGAGCTTAAGGTCATCTAGATTCACGATTCACAGCAACTACCAACACAAGACAATTTACAAAAAAAAACCTAAACTAAACTAAATATAAAGTCCATTATAATCCAGCCACACAGACAGTAGCTTAGATCACAGTTCGATCCTCGTAAAGTAGTTTTCAATCTAAGGAACCCAAGATGAACGCATAGAGTTACTGACTTAGCGCTGAACAAGCATGTAGCGGCAGCAGTGGAGAGGAGAACTCCCCAACAACAGAAGAAACCTTCATCAGAACCAGAACCTGCGTCAGAGGCAGGAGAACACAGACGAGATGCATGAAAACATAAAACACTGAACCAAGAGTAAGTTCTGTGTTAATGAAAAGTGAAAAGTTCATAGCAAATCTCCTGCATTGACTTCATCCAGGACAGAAACGCTGATGAGCTCTGAGCTACGGAGAGAAAATAGACTGAATATATCTGAGCGTAACGCTTGATTTGTAAACTGTTGCAACTCTTAGCAAAGAAAATCCAGTTTTAACGTAAATGCTGTGTTACCAGCATTTCCTTCTGCAGACGGTAATCCAGCAGCAGAGTGGGTTCAGTCACGGTCTCTTTAGATCCGCGGTGAAATGGACGCCGACAGGAGATCCTTCCTGAAAAAAAAACCCCTATAGCTTCAGTTCATCATTTAACTCCCATTTGGGACTAATAAATCACTTTTGAATTGAATTTAGAGGGATCCATGACAAAAATCAAAGAGTTTCCCAGACAGAAATATCGGCTCCAGCACGCTAACTCCCAAAGAGCTGCTAGCTGAAAACGTGGCTAACAGAAGATCAACAGAAAAATCAACGTTACATTGAAACCAACAAGAAATCCAAAGTAAATAAATTGTGATGCTTTATATTTTGAACAGAGAACTGAGCTGATGGAAAAGGCAGCTTCTCCTTCCTCAGGTAAGACCACCAGGTGTTTCTCTGCTTTCTGTTTCCTAAAGACAGTGAATGTGATGCTAGTCCTCTGCTGGAGGCGCTTTTCAGCTCCTACAGTAATTTACTGGTCACTTACTGGAGTTAAATACGGTCAAACTGAGCAGTTTATTAAGCGTGAGGTTGTGTGTTCTTGTGTTCATAAGCATCAGTCTCAAGTGTTCAGATGGCGCTGGCCAGATGGAGTAAGTGTGACACGGAGCAGAGGGCGGCGTCCTCCTCCAGACTGTCTATTGTTCCAAAGTTCAAAGGTCAAACAGGAAATAATCAACCTGTTCTTGTTCCCACAGTGTGTGGTAAAGCCGAGGAAACGGGTAAAAGTGAGCCTGACGGAGCCGCTTGGTTAGATTCACTGTGAGTGCAGGAAAGATTTAGGGTGACGGTACATAAATAATTCCTGCTACGTTTCCTGGAATACACCTGGAACTATACCTGGAGACCCTTTACCAGAACCCACCAACCCACAGATTACTGTATAAGAACCTGCTTACCTTCCTGCAACGTAGCCTGGCAGCTTCATAATAATAATAATAAAATAATAATAATAATAATAATAATAATAATAATACAATACTCAGTTAAGATTATCAAAGCAAGATAAAACATACACCAGGTTGGAAAGTTCCAGAAAGTTCCTAAAAAGTCCAGAAAGTAACCTTTAAATACAATTAACTTACAGAAAGTAACCTGTAACATTTATGATGATAATCATAAAGGTGTTTGAAGGGAAGCTGTGGTTTCCTGAACGTTGCGCTGCACATATTTCTGTCAATATACTGTTTTCTGTACAAGTTGTAGATAATGCTGGTAAATTTCATGAAAGTAACCCTTAAGTTCTCACAAGTAAAACGAACGTTATGAGAAAGTCCTGGGAGGAAAGTCTGAGGAAAGCTGTGATGTTTAGCTACAAACAGACATTTCCACAAACAGCCCAGAAAAGTTAAGAAAGTTTCATTCACATTTAAAATCAAAGTCAGAGGAAAATCTCTGGGACTTTTAAAGTTAAATATTTTATTGAAATTAATCGGTTTTGTTCATCAAAGCTGTTTACAACATTCTGAGAAACAATCCATCACAAAAGGTTTAAGAATCCTGTTTGATTTTTAAATATCCTGCTATCACATATTGTAAGAAATAAGATGTTTTATTTGTTTTATTTCCAGGCGTTTGTTCTTTGCTGGTCTGGACTCTGGAGGCAGGGTTGGTTCTGTCATCACTACTGGACCTTCGTTGCGTCGGGATTTAAGCTTTTCAGACTATTACCAATTCCTTTTTCAACATCTTCCATCCTCACTTTTCAAACGGATTCATTAATAAGATTTTTAAAAAGTATTTTAACATAAATCTTTGTGTGAAACTAAATGAATAATTCAACGAGGCTTTAAAAGAGTTTCTCTCAGAGTTTCCTGCTGAAGTGCAGAGATCTGGGCCGGAGGAGGCAGGCTGTACGTTTCCATTAGAGGCGGCGAACTCAGAAAGACACGCAGCGGGGGGGGGGGGGGGGGGGGGGGGGGGGGGGGGGGGGGGGTATTCCTCCCCTGGGCGCCCGGCAGGCCGGTGGGGGGGCGGGCCGTCCACCGCCTCTCCGCCTGATTGTTCATTTTATTGGACTATTGATCCCCTATCACCTCCCTGCATCAATTGCTCCCAGCTCTTCCTACTCCTTAGCATCCATGGAGGTCAGGATAAAAGATCTAATGGAGGCAAATCCTATTAAAGGACAAACTGTGTGACGAGAGGAAAGGACTGAGGAGGAAGACGACAAAGATAAATAGAAACAAAAGGTTTGACGTTCAGCTACAGCAACGTAGAAAGTTTCCATTAAGGAATAGAATCTGCTGCAGAAACCAGAGATTCAGATTACGCTAATCTGTTCCCGTAATCTGTAAGAGATTAATCCGTCAGGAGAACACAGAGAGAATCAGGAAGGTGAGAAGAAACGTTAGGGCTGGATGAGCGTCAAGTTCAGCCGCTGATTTGATACTAAAACTAAGATTTGGGATCAAATGAAACAAGTCAGACGGCTAAAGGAGTGGAGGAAGTGGAGGAGAAGGCGGAGGAGGCGGAGGAGGAGGTGGAGGAGGTGTCAACCTAAGGTTTAGTAGTTTCTGAATTGTCCAGCAGGAAAATCCAGACTTCTGTCAGTGAAAGGTGGGAGAAGCGCAGCGTTAAAAACGCTTTACAGGCGGAGCTGAATGGATGCAACTCAGATGCATTTTCTCTCCGTTTGTGGTCCTGATGCAGAAAGCAGGAGCAAAAGTTGGAGCTGAGAATGGATGCAGAGTGACGATCTGTCCCTAATTAATAGTTCCTAATTACCTCTGTCTGACCATCAGACGGACGACATGAAGGAAAAACACAGAGGAAACTGCTTGATTCCAGAAATTCTCAATTATTATGAGGATTTTTTCATAATTTGCAGAAACAAACCCCAGCAGCTCCAACGTGAACAGAGACATTTAGTGATTAAAAGGCCCGGTTAGAGCTGAAGCTGCTCAGCAGACAACCTCACCTAGCTAGCTTTGCTACTAGAGCTGCATATGAAGCGCTTCTCCCCCAGAAACCAGGCGTCTTCCTGGACGACCGGCCTTCAGGAGTTCCTGGTGACCCTGAGCGCCGGCGGCGGCTCCGTCAGGCGACCAGGAGGCCGGAGCGCAGCAGGAGGCCGCTTCAGCCCAGAGAGGATAAAAAACACGTCTGACGTATTTGTTCCTCCTTCTGGAACATGCAGCTGATATGTAACTCATGCAGATGTCCTTCAGACTAATTTTAATAACCTTGTTGATATCTCTGCTGATGACAGGAGGCAGTTTATCCTTGTAACATCAACCTTAAAGTGCTGCTGCCATTAGAAACCAGAACCAGGCATCAGCTGAGGAGGAAACGTCCTCAGATCAAACGTTTCTGTCCCTTTATCAGGTCGGTGGAGCTAAACGCGTCTCTGAGGCAGCTCTGTGTTGCTGACTGCGTCAGAACCCAGCCGTCATGGAGTTAACAGTCTGGGATCAGCAGAGATCTGCAGACACCGTCTCCTGGCCGGCTGACCGACACCACCTCCTTCCACTGGCCTTTAACCTCCAGACGTCTCCTCCATCGGCTCCGTGTAGCCTGGCCAGCCTTATATCTGAGCTTTACGTGTTCCTCATCCTCACAGGTGAGGGTTTGAATCTGGAACAGCGTCCTAACCCCCCCTACCAGGGTCTGGTCCGGTGCTACCCGCCCCCACGTCCTAGTCGTCACCAAGCAGCCATTAAATATTATTTCTGTGCTCTATCTTTGTTTTTGCTCTATTTGCTGGTAAACAAAGCGATTTTTTTAATATTTAGCACACGAATGTAACGAATGAACGAGGACAGGTCAGCAACCCCCAGCAGGGTGCAAAGTTCTTCTCATCTGAAGAAGGTCTAAGTAAACATCGTCAGGACGAACGCTCGGCGGCTAAAATAAAGTCTGGGATGTTAATCTCGATGGTGCAGACGGATCTTCAGCCAAAAAGCAGCAATGAACCGTGATCCGTAAAGCCGCGGCTCCTGGTGTCGTCTGGGATGTCGGCGAACTGAAACACGTCTTTCCAGGTCTGAAGAAGAGGAAGCAAAGAAGTCCCGTCATTGCTTTCGGTTTGCTCCTGTTCTGTGGACCAGGATACTAACGGCGTCAGGACGCAACGCTTTACCAGAACCAGGCTTAAATGTGGTTTATTCCTTCAGTTTGAGAAATCAAATTATGTTTAAGGATCCAGGAAAAAGAATAAAGGCAGAGTAGGTCTGGGTCAGTCTGTGAAAGCGGCTCAGATGGACCCGAACAGAACCATTGTTAGCGTTATGATAATAACCCGTTATTGTCCTAGGAAGAAACCGACACAGAACACAAGTTTAGACTTTTCTGCAGAGAAGGGCAGGAGAACCAGACGGAGAATAACACTCCCTGAAGGTCTGAGCTCATCTCCGCTGGGACACCTCTGTCTTTCTGCCTTTATTATCAGACTTTGAAGAATTATCAGGAGGAGTGAGGAGTTTACAACACGGGGGTCGGCACACAAAGAGGGGTGCAGGTTTATTGCAGGTGGTGATCAGTCACCTGCAACATGCACAGCTGGATAAGACATTTCCTTTTCTAGCAGAACGTTCCACACTGTTTGAAGTTAAAACAGCAGAACAATCCTGCACGCCAACTCTTGAAACAGACCGAATACCTGTAATTTATTGCAGATAAAATGATGATATTTACATTTTTCTAACAACCATCTTTTTTCCTTTGAGGCCACAGAGTCCAAAAGCCATCAGCCTTTGGTCCAGGTCCGCCTCTTCGTCCCCTGTCTCGGATGTGAAGGGTTTCCTTGTTCTCCTCAGGTTCTCCACATATTCTCCTCAGGTTCTCCGCAGGTTCTCTTCAGGTTCTCCTCTGGTTCTCGTCAGGTTCTCCACAGGTTCTCCTCAGGTTCTCCTCAGGTTCTCCACAGGTTCTCTTCATCTCGGTGGCTGAGCTACCAGCTGACGCCTGGGGGCGTGGTTTACCCTGCAGAGGTTATAGGTCAGCCTCATTACTGCAGCAAACACACATTATTTGCTCTTTTTGAGAGGAAGTCCTCGTTTAGCTCTGTAGCAGAACGGTCAACACCTTCACCTCCAGGTTCTTCTGGAGAACAGCAACAGATTCATCACGTTCTCCATCTTCTCGTTCTGCTTCTACGCCGTTTCTTGCCTTTTCCTGCCCTCTTTCAGCCTCGTCTGGTCGTTATCTCCTGATCTTCTACCCAATCCTCCCTTCCTGAACTCTTTTTAAATAACTTTGACGTCCTCTCTCAGTTTCTTTTCCTCACGTTTTGTGTTTGTGTTTTATCTCTGACGTCATCTAACGCAGCAGCGTTACCTTTCCTCCTTCGGTCCTCCTCAGCAGCGTGGTTGCTCCGCAGCATCATTACCTCCTCAGGGTCAGCGCTAAATGCTTATTAACTGGAGCTCTGCCTCCGGATCAATCATCTCAGCCGTCTGTCTGTCCGTCTTCACAGATGACAGGCTTCTCTTTGCTCGTCTTCATGACATCTCTCTCTCTCTGTAATCGTCTTCCTCTCGGTTCTTCATCACTTTCTCTTCGTGGGTTAACTCCGCGTTGGCCAGAGCTCAGATTAGAGGCAGGCCAGACGGTGTAATGCTGAAAGCCGAGCTAAGCCCTGGTGGAGAGAGTCATTAGCCGTCTGTCTCGCTCTGCACACACAGTCAATTATCTGTTAAAAGAAAAGACGGAAACCTCGGGGAGATGAGCGACACCGAGATCTGGACGTGCCTCCTGATCCAGCTGGTGGTCCATGTGAAGATCAGAGGTGATCAGGCATTAGACATCCAGACAAAAAGGTGTTTAAAGGAGCGGCGAAACAAGGGGAGGAAGGTGAGGACAACGAGGAAGTAAAGGCAGCTATCCAGAGAGACCTGAACTTCTGGTCCAGTCGTCTGGAGTTCTGCTGTTCTCACCAGATCCTCCAGAAATTTGCATCATTTGCATCATTGAGCTGAAGTCACGGTTTGCAGAGAGCTTTCAAAGGATCAGAACAATTTACATTTACAAAAGTATCTGTCAGGAGAAGGGGACAAAGAGAAGAGTGTCATCAGTAAATAGAAGTACTGTTTGACCACAGCGGTAAAAATGTACCAACTAAAAAGCTCCGATGTTCTCCAGGAGTCTGGGCTGAGGAGAATCAGGAGATATCAAAGCTTTTCCTGCCAAAGAAATCCTCCAGGCTCGGCTAAAACCTTAGAAAAGCTTTGCTGAGTCCAAAGAAACCAGACTTTTGGGTCACAGGCGTACTAGGAGAGTTTTCTCCAGAAACCAAAAGCACCCCCCCCCCCCCCACCCCACTGTGAGCCACGGAGGCAGAGGCATCATGGACCACTTCTCCTCACATGGACCAAGGGGTTTAGTTGAGCTAGATGAATTAATGGAGACCCAAACCCTCCACCTGTCTGCTAGAAACGTTTTAGTCTCCGGCATCAGCGAGTCCAAATGTGCATCAGAACCAACAAAAATGTATTCACCCAAAAGAAATCCAGCTTTAAACGTCTGATCCAAAGTTCAGAGCAAAACCTCAAAGAAAATCTGTTCAATGGTCTTAAGAAGACCAGAGACGTCCTCATAATGTAAGAGTTTGGTGGATTTCCTGGAGGAACCATGCATCCCTGCTGACGTGGTCAGGTCAGCAGAAGAAGAAGGCGTGTGAATCAGAGTCGGCGGTTCTGGTGCTGATGAAGTGATCAACGGAGCCGCTGGCACGAAGGTCTCTGACCAAACCAGAGAAACGGAATGCCAGAGGGCCTCCAGAGGGCCCATCGTCCTTTGGAGGTCCTCTGGAGGTCCTCTGGAGGCCTGGCGAACATCTCTGGGACATCTGGTGTTGGTCCATCTGGACCTCAGACTGTCCAGGTCAGACTGTCCAGGTCCGGATCGGGGAGGCGACGCCCCAGGAGACCATCCGTCGTGTCAGAAGGGTCCAGCTTCACTCTCCTGGACTGGGATCAGCCTCAGAGTCGTAAACATCTCCTCCAGACTCAAAGTCTGCAGCTGAACGTTGGTTGGAGCCTTTTTCAAACATGCAGACAGAAAGATTTTCCAAAAATTCATCATCCATGCAGATAAACGAGCTAAAATCTGGAGGCTTGTGCTGCAGATGATCTTTTAAACCGCCTCAGCGATTTAAAAGATCGTGTAAATATTCTCCTCCTCTGGGTCGCTGATGGGGAGGTGTTCTTCTGTCCGATGAAGATTTCATTACAGTATTCAGCAGATGATTTAATCCACATGTGGGTCTCTACGTTTGGTCCAGGGTTAATCCCAGGCGTCCTCTGTGGTCCAGTTCCACGCTGTGATTGGACGGACTGGGATCCTGCCGTTAATTCAGCGTCGGTGTGGCAGAATCTGACGCTGCGGCTTTCTTCCTGTAAGGAGGCGTTAAACTGCTGAGGGATTCCTGAGACGCTGCCGCTGGCGGCCGGACGAGGAAATTAGAAAACAGATCGATGAGCTGTGATGAAAAAGCATCGATATCCTTCATCCTGTAAAAGCTGAAGCTTCTCGCCGTGACGGCCATCAGTCACAGCGTCCTGAAGAGGAGTGGCTCCGCCCACAGGTTCTCCCCTGCAGCATCGCCGCAGAGCGTCTTAGAGAGGCCCGTAGATGGAGGAAAAGTCAGGAAGCCTGTTTGACTCGACACAGAAAGCCTTCTGCTGCGTTTAAAACTGTGACGGACACCAGAGTTAGAGCCGTGCCACCTTTATTATGAGCTGAAAGCTTCATTCCTGCACATTTAGAGTCAGAGAGAATCACAGGAGGTCCGGTTCCCTGAAGGATTTACAGGATTCGCACAAAGCAGCAGCGAACTGAAGATGTTTAATTGACAAAGAAGGAGTCATTAGTGCTGCTAAGTCTCTGTGGAGCTGCTCTTTGCCTTCCTTTAAATGAGATATAAAGCCTACAGTCATTAATTCAGAGTAAAACACATCTATGTGGCACAAATGTCTGAAAATGACGATTAGTGGAAAAAAGACCAGCGCTGTTGGTGTGAAAATGTCTCCCATGGTCGGCCATGAAACAGGACGAGAGCAACGATTTTACATGATGCATTTCTTTAATAAGCTTGTAAATAAGAGAAAAAGCATTTATAACATGTAACAGGTTAACAGTATATATTGCTCATGTGGGGCTGGGCTATAAATCGACTTAATCGTTTAATTAAAATTTTACTTTTTTAAAGATTTAATCGTTTAAAAAGAAGAACGTTTTTTTGTTTTGTAACTTTAATTTATTGATTTCCTTTTTTAAGTTAGTTTGAAGTTAAACAGGTGAAGTAAAGCCTGTTCTCAGCTCGTTGTGTAAAACCAGCAGCAAATATTTAGTTATATTCTCACTGTTTACAGCGGCGGGCGGCCATCTTGTTTCACTGCTTGGATTTAGTTGCACTTTGAATTCAGATCAACTCCCAGACAAGATGCTTGACATAAAAGCAGCTTTTAAAAAATAATTTCTTTGATTTCTTTTTGTGAGACAGAAAGGAGGAAACAATCGTTTAATTGGATTTGGTATAATAAAATCTGCCTGATTTTACATATTTAAAGAAGTGTGTAGAAGTATAAAGTTGTATATATTCCCACTTCTTATCCACGCATCACTGCACAGCCACATATTCTCCTCTAAATACACAACATTTAATCTAAAATAACATACTGCGCCATGTTTTAGTCGTTTTTTTGAGTGTGATGGACGCGGCAACAGAACATCAGCAGACCTATATAGACTGATATGTTAATAAAATGTTCAGACACAGGAAATCACAGCAACAAACGACGCAACAATGAAGGAAAAAAACAGAAATAAAATCCAGCAAAGATGGAATTACAAACAACACAGGTGAGTGCAATTAACCAATCAACGAGCAGGTGCATCGTCTGCACTGCACCGTACAATCACATTTACCTGGGCATTACTCTTTCAGTGTTACATACAGTATAATATATCATATCCTATAGTATCTAATTAAATATATCATTAGATTTATAGCTGCTCTATGTGAAACTAAATGACTATCATTGTGCTGCCATCATAAATACATATTATATCCATTAAGAAGAAGACTCTGATAGGATAAATCGTTTTATGTTTGGATGTTATTTTGCTGAACTCCAGTAAATTAGCTCTGCTTTGTGAAAACAGGAGGAGTGAATGGTGGATGCAGCGGGACACGGTTTGCTATTTATTCAGGATTTAACCCTAAATCAAGTGAGTCCTCTTCCATTCTCAGGTAAAATCATTTGTTTCTGTGTAACAAACAGAACCGGGTTTAATGTATCTCAGCTTCAATAAGTAAAGTGTAACTTTGGTGAATTAAGTGAAAAAAAAGACTGCTGTTGGGTTTAGGGCCGTTTGCCTGACAGCAGATCCTGCAGATTGTAGCAGAGCGACGGGAAAGCCCGTCCAATCAGCTGAGAGGACGTGAGTCTGCAGATGAATTCATCTCAGCAGTCGTGGTCGGCTCCACGGCTCCATCAGAGCCCAGAGAGCGCAGCAAGCTGGCTGCAGCTACTTCTGCTCCACTTAAACCCGAGTCTTAGCGTTTAATCAGCTTAGGAAGGCATTCCCTGCAGCACCGCTGAGCCGGGCCACTGACCCACAGCGATCTCTGCCTCCATCGCCACGCTCCTCCAAACAAACTGCATGAAACTCATCAATAGAGGGAGCACGGGTCCACCTGCTGACGGAGCAAACAGCCTGCAGAGCTGCTAGGAGCAGAACTCACAAGCTCAATCATCAGCCGAGGCTTTTAGTGCAAATAAGAACACAAGAAACACCGAGTCCATGAAGAAAAGGGGAAGTGTTTAAATTAAGTCTGAGTGTTGCTGTTTCAAAGCTGTAGAAAGGACGAAGGAAGCCTAACAGTTTCAATTTCCTGAGTGGAAAATTCCCCTGAGAGAGGGACGCCTCCTGAGCTCAGAGCAGAGCCACATAAAGACGTTTGTGTTTCCAGTCAGCGGTGAGCAAATGACAGATGATGGGTTTCATTCAGCAGGTTGGATCGTGATTCATCAGGGAGGAGAAGGAACCAGCATGGAGGACGTTCAGAAAAACCAACAGCAGCTCTGAAAATGACAACAGTCACACTGAGACGGCCTGCTGACCCAGAAACTCCACCTTCACCAGGATCTGACCAGCTTTCCACTGTTGCTCCTCCTCACTGAGGTTTCTGTTCTGCTTTCTGAAGGTCCTCACAGCATCTCTGCACGGTGTGATGCCGTAGAATGGCCAGTCGGACTACGGCTCCCAGCATGCAACACGGCACGACAGGACCACACCACCGAGGTGATAGAACCACACAGGCTGTGAGGAGGAGAACCCATCAGCTGAGATCCTTCACTGTGGAACACGCGTCGGACCCGGTGATGAAAGCTGACCATCACCTTTATCCTCTGTGGGACTGACAGAGGAAGTTCTGGGACTTTAGTTAGGTTGGAGCGCACAACCAAGGGTTCCAATCCGTCCTTTTTCTCCGTCTTTTCTCTTTCTCTCTGCTGCCTTTGAGCTGAAGATTTGGTTTGAAGCTCATTCATGGTCCATCATCTCTGGTCCTTCCTCCAGGAGCAGCTCTGCTAACCTCAGTCTCCTCCTGGGGATGATGTTCCTCTCTGCAGGATGATGGACTCAGGTGGTCTGGAGATGACCTCAGACCCTTCATAGATCTAAGGCCACTGAGTTGTTTCTACACAGATCTACCCCTGAGCAGCACACCGACCGCTCAGGCTGATAAATGATTTCTCTCCTGAATCCAGGGCACAGCTTCATGGTGGGATCAGTTATTTTCTAACACATCCTCCGTGTTGAACAGTTCCGTTACTTTTACTGCGAAGCATCCAGCGTGTTTCTCTCTGCACTGACAGAAACCGCTTTGACATTCGCAGAACGGCGAGTCTGTAAGCAGCGACCTTTGACCCCGCGCCTCGTTGTTTCTTGCGTGTTCAGGTCGCCGTGCGTGCAGACACGGCCGATAAATCAGCACGCCGTGACACGCAGACAGCCATTTCTGCTGCCGCCTCCTCCGTCTGACATGGAAAAGGAGGAGAGTGAGAGGTGGTAGCGTGAGAGGAGGAAGAGGAGGAAGAGGAGGAAGAGGAGGGTACGCCCCCCCCCCCCCCCCCCAGAGCGGCTGTGCTGGACGGAAAACTCAGAGGAGTTCAAACACGTTGTGAAGTGCTCTGAAAGCTCTTTGGCCGGTCAGATCCCAGCTTTCCACACGGAAACAGATTCCTGTGAGACTCCGGCTGACAGGAGATCCCAGAGCTGTCAGACCACCCCCCCCCCCCCCCCCCGAGGACCCCCGTCAGAGGAGGAAGACGGTGACGGAAGGACAGTGAGCAGCAAAACAAAAGATAAAAAGGAGCTGGAAGGTGGAGGAGAGAGAACGACTCCTTCTCTGCAGGAGAATCTGGTCCTTGATGCAGAACCAACACAGACGTGTTTTATTCACCGATTCACACGCAGACACGTTTCCTGCAACGGCTGAACTACTTTCAGAGCACAACATGTCAGCATTTGTCACGCAACGGGCAGCAGGGTGAGCTCAGAGGCCCTGTGTGACACACCAGAGTCTTCATCGTCTCTGGGTGAGGAAGCAGGAGATGCTACAGACGCCCTGGTGCTGGTTGTGAGTACGAAACCCTCATGGGTCAGTCAGATAGCCTCAGCCTGAGGATGTGGACACGGTCCATCTGTCAGATGGTCCGTTCATCCATCCATCCATCCATCCATCCATCCATCCATCCATCCATCCAGAACATCCATCCATCCATCCATCCATCCATCCATCCATCCATCCATCCATCCATCCATCCAGAACATCCAGCATCATGGAGACCAGGGAACCCAGCAGGTCAGGGAGGAGGTTCTGGTCCAGTTTCCAGCAGGTCAGGTTCTACAGAACCTCCCAGAGTTCTGATCATCATCTGGACCTGGAGAGAGGATGGACCACCTGCAGACCTACCAGGACATGGGCGTCCACCTGGACTGACAGGCTGGACCAGGAGAGCATTGATCAGAGAAGCAGGAGGACCATGGTGGCTCTGGAGGAGCTGCAGAGACCCACAGCTCAGGTGGAGGAGAAACAGGCAAAAATGTGACCTTTATGTATCAAGGTCACAACATAAGAAGTCATGTTTGCCATTTCCTGCATGGTTGGTTCATTTATTAAAGGTTTATATACACTGCAGCACAAACAGAAACACTAATATGAGCAGCAAACAACAATCACACAAGAAACATTAAAATAACAATAAATGACACAATAAACGTCAGTATGGAGGATTTAAAACTTCCAGTCTGTTGCCAGGTAGTTTTGATAAATTTGCTTCAGTCAGTCGAAACAAATCCGGACTTTTCCGCTGAATCGTCTTAAAGTTTTTCTCAGAACACAAAGTACAGTAAACTATAAAACTAAATTCATCCTAAAGCTCATTAAGGTCACAAAACACACTAAGGACCTGCAGGAACCCGTTTGGGTCGGGCCTCTGGCGGTTCTCTGCAGACCACGTGGAGGCAGGAGGTCCTGCAGGAGAAGCTGCTGAGATGTTGCTTCAGAAAGCAGTCCAACCAGAGGTCCACATCCAGCTGAGAAAAAGCTTTTCTCCTCACTGTCACACGTCTGGATGAACCGGTCCTGTCTGCGGTCCGCTACCAACATTATCTCTATTTCTAAAAACCAGAACAACCATCATTTTTAGACATCCTTAGCTTTGATGAAATGATGCAGCTTTTTCCTACTGAGACCGCTAACTAAGGTAAAACCGTTCCTGCCACATCAGAGATTTTAATCCACAGCTCGTTAGATTACTGCAACTTTCTTTATGCTGGGATTATCAGAACCTCAGAGGCTACAGCCGGTCCAAACCGCTGCGGCTTGTCTTTTAACCAGAAAACACATTTCTTCAGGTTTAGCAGCAATCGCTTGGCTACCGGTTCACTGTCAGATTGATTTTAATTATTTTTTAGTTGTTTTTGAATGTCTTCATGGCCTTGGCTCCTCGTATCGGTCAGACCCCCGTATGCTCGCTCAGGTCAGCAGATCGGTTCTATCGTTCAGAGAGGTGACGTCTCCACCGTCACACCAAAACTCTGGAGAACTACTTTTACGCGTCAGGCTCACTTCCTGTTCATTAATCGTCTTCTAAAATGCATCTTTTTCTCTTTGGCTTTTAACCCAGTTTGAGATGTTGGGATTTATGGTTTTATTGTTGGTTTTCATGCATCTGGGCTTTATTTAACTTTTTATGCTGTTTGTTGCTTTTATTGTTTTTTTATTCGAATTATCTTTTTAGGATGTATAAAACACTTTATATAAGAACTGGGTTGTATCTTAAAGTGCCGTAGAATAAATCTCAGTGCTTCATGCGCAGCACCTGTCCCTTATTAAATCCTCATGTCGTGGGCAACAAACTGCTCGGTGTGTTTGTCTCTGGTGGTTTTTTTGTGTGTTCATGTGCGTGCAAAGGAGCAGGAAGATATTTCTGCTCCACATTCCAGTTTGACAGCATCATTAGCAGCCTGGCTGACCCGGCAGGAAGGCAGCAACGAGCCGGACGAGACTCAGATGCACAAAAAGTAAGACGCAGAGTTCTGTGAGCTGACTCACGAATGCGCTGCCGGCTCTGGACTCATTACTGTCACAAACACGGATACAGCACAATAATTCCCTTCTTACGTTATTTTTATTCTTACTAGACTCTACTGTCAAACAGCTGTTTGATCAGAGCTCCAGATTTAAACTTCTGAGCTGTTTACAAAATCTCCAGCTACCTTTGAACCCGCTTTAAGTGGAATTCTGTCCGTTCGGTTAAAAGTAAAACAGTAAATGAATAAAACAAAAAGCAGAGGAATTATTGACCCACCAGAGGAGTCTAGGAGAGAGCAGGAGGGTTGCTGGAGTTTGGTTTGGACCTACATCCATGTCAGACCAGTGTTTCTGTGGAGAACCGGCTCAGTTAATGTGAAAACAGGATACTGGGTCAAAAATAAGAAATCTCTAAAAAGCGGAACAGAATTTTCTGCAAACCCAACATGCAGGTCTAATTCAGACTGAGCCAGAAGTTCATCCTCAGGCCAAAAACCCCAGAGCAGCGCGGGAGTCCAGATCTTCTCCTGGTTTGGGCCTGTTTGTGTTTTTAGGCCTGATGGACTTTTCTTTTCATGCTCACTACTCACCATAATCAGCTACACCTGCTGCTGACTAATCAGCTTCAAGTCTACTCACCTGTTTTCTTATTGGTTGTGTTCTGTTCTCTGTGTATTCTCAATTATTTTCTGACAGATCTCTTTTAAATTTTTCTCCTTGGTTTCTCTGTATCTGTTTAGCTCCATTCATGCCAATAAATGTTAACATTAACACAAATTAACAATAGTTAACACACATTTATGTGTATTTATGTTTTTGATGATGTACATATCATTTAAAATATTTCTAAACAAAGTTGGCATGGCTTAATTAGTCTCCCTTCCTCAGTCTCCATGCCTCACTTCAGCTCCAGCTGTTTCACATGATCTCCTGATTTACTGGCCCACATTAAATGTAATTCTCCAGCTTTCCCTCAGTAAATACGCTCAGCAGTTGCTGCTGTTCCACCTACTCCATAGTTTACCTTTGGTCAATTTCATGGCTGCTCTCTCTTTCTTTTCACTACAGCACCCAGACTACCAAAAGCTTTGACAACAGCACGTGTGAAAGGTCTGCCTTCACAGTCAAATTCAAATTCAGAAATCAAAACATTGTAGTCCACCATGTTTACATTGGTAAAATCTGTGGCTCAATTAAATCAGAACCAGATTAATTGGCTAGGTCTGTGTGCATAAACTAGGAATTTGACTCAGATCTCAACACGCACAGCACACATTTATGAAGAATATATATACATACATACACACACACACACACACACATATATATATATATATATATATATATATATATAGGGTCAGACCCACGATGTGTCCAAATTCAAGCATTTCCAACTGAGCTTCTATAAGTGAGTAAAAAAAGCAACAGAACAGAAATAAAAGAAATGGAATTTTTATTAAATTAAGAAAACATGGTCGACTTTTCATTTGAATCTGCCCTTCTCCTTTATATTTCCTTTATTCAGACGTCTCTACATCTGCTTCAGCAGTTTCAGTCTGAGTATTAAAACTCTTTTAGCAGGAGAGAAAATACTCCTTTCTATTCATCAAGTCCTTGTGCCTCCTGCTGCCAGCAGCCTCAGTCATTCTGTCCTCGTTAGCTTTAACGAGCTCTCACAATGGGCGCAGTGACAGAAAACCTGCATCTTTCTAAGCTGTTGTTCAATGAGATACTAATGTAGGAGCTGATGGAAGGAAAACTTCACAAGCCCAATTTTATCCACACAAACAGCAGAAACAGTGTGGTTTTAAAAACACTGCTTTCTGAGATCAATCTCTGATATCACACAATGAGCAAAGATGGAGGTTCAAAGTCCAAGTTCAACCTGTGGAAGTGTTGAATTCTGCGTTTCCTCTGACTTTATTCTCTCATTCAGAGGTTTGATACGATGACTGAAGTTCTGATGCATCTTTATGGGCAGCAAAGATAGTGACCTCATCCAGTGTTAGCCTTGGTTCAACTCAATGTTTCTAGTCAACATTACATAATTGTTTGTTTTAACCAACAAACAACTTTTTCTGTGTTAACTGGAAATTGCCATATTAACGGATATTTCCTACTAGTCAGACCGATGATGTTGTGTTAATGCTGATATTATTTGCATCCCCAGGACCAATATTTCCACTAATCTTTTTAAAACCTGCTCTGGTCTGAACCAGACACTGGAACGGTCCGAGCTTTCTGGAGGCGTCCCCCTGTGGTGGTCAGCTTGGCTCTGTGTCTGGAGGCGTTTCAGTGAAGAAGCTCCATCGCTTCAGTCTTTTTGGGTCACAGTTAGAAACAAACGTAAGTCGGACTCGTTTCCGGTGAGAGTTGGACTCCGCCAAGGTTGCCCTTTGTCACCGATTCTGTTCATAACTTTTATGGACAGAATTTCTAGGCGCAGCCAAGGTGTTGAGGGGATCCGTTTTGTTGGCCTTAGGATTGCGTCTCTGCTATTCGCGGATGACGTGGTCCTATTGGCTTCATCAGGGCGTGATCTACAGCTCTCACTGGAGCGGTTCGCAGCCGAGTGCGAAGCGGCCGGGATGAAAATCAGTGCCTCCAAATCCGAGACCATGGTCTTGAACCGGAAAAGGGTAGAGTGCCTTCTCCGGGTTGGGGAGGATATGCTGCCCCTAGTGGAGGAGTTCAAGTATCTTGGGGTCTTGTTCAGGAATGAGGGGAGGATGGAGCGGGAGATGGACAGGCGGATTGGTGCAGCGTCTGCTGTGAAGCGGGCGCTGTACCGATCCGTTGTGGTGAAGAGAGAGCTGAGCCAAAAGGCCAAGCTCTCGATTTACCGGTCGATCTACGTTCCTACCCTCATCTATGATCATGAGCTTTGGGTCGTGACCGAAAGAACGAGATCCCGGATACAAGCGGCTGAAATGAGTTTTCTCCGTAGTGTGTCTGGGCTCTCCCTTAGAGATAGGGTGAGGAGCTCAGTCATCCGGGGAGGACTCAGAGTAGAGCCGCTGCTCCTCCACGTCGAGAGGAGCCAGTTGAGGTGGCTCGGGCATCTGGTCAGGATGCCTCCTGGACGCCTCCCTGGTGAGGTGTTCCGGGCACGTCCCACCGGGAGGAGGCCCAGGGGAAGACCCAGGACACGCTGGAGGGACTATGTCTCCCGGCTGGCCTGGGAACGCCTTGGGATTCCTCCTGAGGAGCTGGCCCAAGTGGCCGGGGAGAGGGACGTCTGGGCCTCCCTACTGAAGCTGCTACCCCCACGACCCGACCCCGGATAAGAGGAAGAAGACGGACGGACGGACGGACGGTTAGAAACAAACGATGGCAGTAAAACCCAAAGAGAGAGGAAACCCTGACGTTCACCACGCTGAGCTGACAAACAGGATTTAGCCTCCGAATCACCGCTCCTAGTTCTGTGCTCCGCTAAGGAAACATCCTCGTTTATTTCAGAGACTTAGACTGCATCTGATCCTGAGAGATTGATTAAAGCAGATTAGTATTTTCAAAACCTTTATCTTTACGGCATTGTTTGGTCACCTTTGAAATGGCCCTGCTCCAGATTATTCTGGATTATTCTGATAATTGTATAAATGATTCCACACTGATTTAACGCAGATTGTAAAACCTGTCTGGGTGAAAATGTCTCAGTATAACAGCCGATCACTACAAACCGCCATGTTTCCACCATTTAGTGACAAACTGAGCTAAAATACCAGCCGAGCAGGACTGTCGCTCCCGTCTTCGTTTGATTGATTCAGCGTCTGACATTTAGAGACGAGGGAAGACACCCGACTGCTGCAGAGTTCCTCCTGCAAACAGCAGCATACAGTCAGGTCGGATAATTAAGCCTGTTAATCAGGACTCTGTCCTGGTGTTATCACTGAGTAATTAAACACCTCTAATCGCCCCTCAGAGTAATTAATCACATGTGAAAACTGATCTGCTGCCGATGTGACACATAAAGAGTTCATTTAGGATTCAGGAGACCTGCTGCTCCTTCATCCAGAACTGATCTTCTCCTTTATTATCTCTGTGACCATCATCAGCACCACGCAGCATTCTCATCAAGGAGGACGTCGTTACCATCCAGAGCGCCGCCCTGTCAATAAACCCTTCCTCATCAGGGCGACCATCGTCTTCATTGCCGCCACTCAAGCCTCTCTACATCTCTGGTCATCATCTTGGTCCTCATCAGCGCTGAGATCCTCCTGCTCATCCACCTTTAACCTGGTCCACATCAGTTCATGTTCCCACAACATTTAGTCTCATCAATCAATCAATCAATCAATCAATCAATCAATCAATCAATCAATCAATCAATCAATCAATCAATCAATCAATCAATCAATCCCTCAGTCCGTCAGTGAGATATAATCTCTCCAACATGTCCTGAGTCTGGGACACACATGGAACCACTTTGCTCTTTGTTCCCTAACATAAACTGATAGTCTAGCTGCGTTCCAGCAGATCCTGCATAGATCATAATATTTTACCACAGAAGCTCCAGTAATCTGCAACGATCGAGGGAACAGCACATGGATCGCTTTTGTCTGTCGAACTCCAGTTTGCTAATGATGATGGTAAATGTTCTTCATGCAGCATCATTTCTCAAGGAGCAGGGTAGAGAACTCAGCTCTGACTCACCTGCAGCAGAACATCACCTGTCAGGATGCTCTTCATGGACTTCAGCATCAGCACGGTGCTCCCTGACATGCTGGCTCTGAAGCTCCACAGCATGGAGTCTCCACCTCTTTGCTCCTGGATCAGTGACTTCCTCACCAACAGACCCAGGAGGTGAGGATGGAGAACATCTGCTCCACTGATCCTCAGGAGCACCACAGGGCTGTGTCCTCAGCCCAGATCTCTTCATCCAGGAGTGCTCTGCTGTCCCCCCCACAGACACAGTGGAGAAGTTTGTGGACAACTCCACTGTAGTGGGTCTCATCTCCACCAATGATGGGTCCCACTGCAGGGAGGAGGTCAGCAGTTTGACCCAGTGGAGCTCCAGGAACAACCTGATCCTGAACACCAGTCAGACCAAGGAGGTAACAATGATGAGACCCATTAATAATTATTACTTTTATTTATAATATGATTGTATGGAATGAATTAATTAGGTCTCCTTGCATTAAAATGAGACCCAACTGGATTCTACAAATCATCTGAGTCAGACCTTTTGGTTCTTCAGGTAACATCTGGTGAATTTGGAGCGTCTAAATTAACTGATCTGAATGTCTTTGTCTTAATTAGACGTATGAAACGGTCGTGGATTAGAAAAGCTGAAGAAACTCTGGCTTGATGTTGACACCCTGAAGCTCAGCTGTGGAGGTCCGGTTGTCTCGCTGAACCTAGGAAGGCTTTAGAAAGCCGATCTGGATTCTGGTGCCGGCTCGTTTGCTAAAATGAAACCAGATTCAGGCAGAATCATCTTTGTTTTCTGAGTTTTGGATGCTTTGTGGACTCGGTGCTGGTTCTCCGAAGCTACTGATCATTTTGCTGTGTGAGTCAGTGCAGCTTTTAATGTAATGTCAGACATCATCTGATTCTGTGTGTGAAAATAATATCAAATATGGATTATCCCCACGAAGAAGATGCAGGGTGCTTCATCACTTATTAAAGAGCTTCATTCTGGATGTCTGAGATGAAAGTCGACTACCTCGGAGACGCCGCTGCAGTCACCCTTCAGCACCAGTCGATAAAAAAGTTCTTCAACTTTTGACTCCAGCAGGGTTTCAATGGTTGGTGCTGATGATGAGGGTAAACAAAGACAACCGAACAATGTTTCTGTCCAGAGGTGAAACCCAAACTTTTTCTATTTCTCGACTGCTCGTCCTGAATTATAGATAAATGCTGAAAGAGAATAGATGCCAGCTCCTTTTTACATAAAACATTGATGTCGTCTGCAGTCAGAACCTGGAAGGTTGATGGTGTGAGTCTTTACAGCGAACCCAAGGATAAAACTCAACTGAAACAACAATCTTTAGGGCTCTCACCTCATGACCTTAAGTTTTACTCTGAAAAATCTAAAAAAAACATCCAAAACTTCATCATTCTGGCCCTTCCTAAATCGGCTGCCACTCTTAGATGTGTTTCATCATCCAGAAGAAGTTTGTTAGTTTAATATTTTGTGCCATTATCCACGGTTTTAGGTTATTTAATGTTTAATAAATAACTCTGGGTGTGTTAGGTGTTATCAGATGAATATCAGCCCAAGAGCTGATATTGGGATGATGGGATGGGATGATTTGAGCCCGTTCAGTACATGGGTTGTCTACTGTGTGATGATCCGTGGCTCTTCAGGGCTCAACGTTTCCCTTTAACCGTGTTGTACTCCTGATTACTGCAGAAATATCGCCGCCAGCATGTTTTCTCTTTGTGAGGAGGACTTTCTGCTGAAATGATACCAGTACTTTCTGTTGACGGGTGAAGCAAAAGAGAACGTGGATGTAAAGGTTTCCATCCGGACAGACACAGAGATCAGCCATGCGTCCGTCCGATCAGCCTCCTCAGCTGGCTCTGGTTGGTGCAGAGGAGCAGCAGGCCCGCTCCCTGCCCTCTAACACCGAGCCTAGCCGCCCTGCACACGAAGATCATGTCTGCACACGAAGTGGAGCTGGACCAGGAAGATGTAAGCTTTGGTTTTCAGCTACATCTTCATCACTGCAGAGGGAGTCTCAATGCTCCTCTCCATCTCCTGCTCCTAGCTGGCATGCGTCAGGACGTAAAAACCAAGATTGCTCCACTCCTCCACCGCAGCAAGAGATCCAAGCACTCCACAACTCTCCACTTCAGAGGTTTTATTTTTAGAAAGCTTAGAAAATACCTGGCATGAATTTCCAGAGAATGTTTGTGTTAATTTCCAATGTGACTGTGGAAAAAGCAGGGGAAGCAGATTAAAGGTGAGGTAAGGACGACGATGAGGAGGAGGAGGAAGAGCAGGACATCTGTGGTTATCTGCAGGATCTGAGCGGACGCCAGCGATGAGGTCAAAGCAGCCTGCTGAACACAAACACCGACCATCAGGACGATGATTCAGCCGCGTTTCCCTCATTTTAACTGAGATCATCAGAATTTACCCAACATGTTCAGGTTTTATTCTGACGTCACGTCATGCCCACCAGGACCAGAAGCCATCACACGCTGCTTTAGTTCACCTCGGTCCCAGCGCCCGCCGTTAACCATGCGTTTTATGCATTATGAGCCACGGCAGCGTCTCAGACACAGGACGGATTTATGAGCAGCAGCAAAAAGCTCAAACTGCTCCCAGAAAGACGCCTTCAGCTTTAATTAACCGACGGACGGACCCCAGCAGGGGATAAATTACAATTATTTAAGCTTTTATGAGCTCTTCATTCAAACACGGTGCTGATTTACTGGTTGTTGATTTCATTACAGGCAGTTTTTAGAAAAAGGATCCTTTAATGCTTCACTGTGGAAATATCCTTACGCTTCTCTGCTCCTACATCCTCAAACCGTCTTCAGTCAGGTTTCAGACCCCGACTTTCTATCTGCCTCATTTTATGATGCTTTATTATCAACCGACATTATTGCATCGTTTGCATCAGTCAATGCAGATGAAGGAAAACGTGCGATTCTTCAGCATTGAGCCGCCTGCAGGCAGCGCTGGGCCTTTATTTAGACGGGTGCACCAAGCAGAGACAAACCAATATTAATGTTTTAAGTTGACCTGTTACCCAGCAGGAGCACAGATCCACAGAGAGATAACAGCCAGGCTCTAAAAAAATCTAGGCTCACCCAGGAGGGTCAGGAAAACGTGAAGAAGTGAGGGGAAACCAGACAATCAGCGGCTGCACAGCTAAATGCAGAGAATATCAAATAAAAACATCCTTTAGAACAGCAACCAACCTGCAGACATGACTCTGGGTCCAGCTCTTCTACTTACACTGTAAACAGTGAGAGAAGGAGTAATTCAATCTATTGTTTAAAAATAAAATCTAAATTTCTGCCTTTACTAAAGATAAGAATCAAGTTTGAGGTTTTTTGGTAGGAAAAGAAAAAGGCAAAGAAAGGATGAAAGTAGGACAGAAGACAGAGAAATGAGGAAAGAGAGTAAATAGAAAAGGAAAAAGATAAACAATTGATGGGTGGATGTTTTTGTAAAGGACAGTCAGCGTGATGAGCTTCAGCGCTTCGGTTGTCTGTATGTCGGTGTTCAGTTTGCAGGTTTTCCATGTCTGGAACCAAATAAATCAATTAATAAAGTGCCATAAAATGAGCTGAAGAAAACATTTCTTACAGCACACAAACCATTGATAAATGCTAAATAATGGTAAAAGAGAAGCTCTGGTTCTTTGGTTCTGCTCCTCAGGAACCAGGCCTGGTTCTGCATCTTTAGAACAAGTCGGACCTCCCATCGGCATGAGAATAACCCTTAACCTGCGCTGAGGAGGTCCTCTTCATGCTCAGAACGCAGACGCAGCTCTGGTTTGTGGAGAGGAACCGTCTGAACCCCAAAAAGCGTCTCTGGTACCAGAGAACCTCCTCCAGAGCCACAAAACCCGTCAGCTGCCTCCCAGTTCTGCCAGATAAGCTGCAAAAGACGGCGTGTTCTGTGTGGAACAGCGGAGAAAACATCGCTCTAATTGGGCATTAAGATGAAAACTACATTGCCTTGGATGCTTTCAGCCTGTGGAAAACAGTTTGTCGCCTCGGTGTGTACGCGGAGGCCTAACGCGGAGTTCAGCGGTGAAACCCGGAGGCAGGATCCACACAGACGTCCAAGGCCAGCGGCTGCTCACCACGGCCAAATTAAGAGTAGATTCAGCTGAGTAAAAGTCTGGATGAAGAGCTTCATGCATGCTGATCAGCTCACCTGGTGGCCAGCCGTTCCCACAGGTGCCCGCAGGTAAAGAAATCGGCTCATTACTCATTCACAGGCAGCTGAGTCAGGAGCTGGATTCAAATGAGAGCTATGCGAGCTGAAAACAGGAAATCCCTGCAGAACGCTGGAGGAAGCCGGGGCAGGAAAGCACAGGAAGACACAGAGCGATGCGTGATCTTCACGTTTGGTATGCATCACCAAACCTGGACGTCAAACACGGGATCTACCTGCAGCGTCTGCTCGGCCATCCCTGAACACCGACAACCACCAGAAACAACAATTCATGTGCTGCCTGAGTCCCTGAAGGACCACGGTTGCTCTGAAAGCTCCAAATTAAAAAGAAAAACTGGTTTATTCAACACTTTAAAAGCTTCAGCAAAGTCAGGAGGAGTTTTCTGCTGGACAACAAGCAGAACCGCGGCCTGGTCCACTGATCAGGTCATTAAACGCAGCTGATATGATCGACACAGGAATCTAAAACTGCACTCAGAAGGTCCTGATTTGGACGCAGCTTGGCCCAGACGCAGGACCTGAGAATCCCCTGGAGAACGGAGGAAGACTCTGTAAATCTTCCTCTGAAGAGCGCAGCTGATGGAGTCGTTTCCAGCAGCAGGTGAACCCAGCGACCCAGCAGGTGTTGATCTGGCCCAAATAAAGCTCGTCAGGCCCGGCAACATTCCTCAGCCTTAAATAGTCTCCTGTAGAGATCTGTTATATAATAATTATGGTAGTAATAGTAATCAAGCTGATTAATATCAACTGCCCACTTTTAAAACCCGCCTTAAAACCCACAAGTATTCTCTGGCTTTACCACTAGTTTTCATTTTTAATTGGTTTTATTGTTTCTTTTAGGCGTTTTCATGCATTATCTTTTTATTTTATTTTTTAATTGATGTGTTTTAGCTTGTAGTGATGTGCAGCACCTTGTTTCAGCTGTTGTCATTTTTATAAGTGCTTTATAAATAAAGATGCTTTGGTAACTGGGCTGTTCTCACAAAGAGCTGGAAAGGCTCTGGAGGGTAAAAATCCACACAGAGACTGAAATGTAGGTTTGAAAAATAGAGAAACAGCAACATTATTTAGAATAACAATGAATTCCTGAATGACCATTCATAATAAATATATAAAGAACAATAGAAAATGATCAGTTTAATTCAAGTTCAATATTAAAGTGCAGATTGATCATTGATAGTTCATTCTTCCCCACCCTGCGACCCAAAGCTCACAGATATTTATCCCACAGGGTGTAAAGTTCTGCAGCTCTGGACCTGTTGAGGAAAAACTCATAAACAGACCGAGTCCTTATGGAGAGGCGCTTCTGTTCAGGCGCTGGTTCTGGGTATCGGTTCGGTTCTGTGTGTAGCTATCATAATGAAGCCGGGCCGGTCCGGTTCTGTACACCAACATAAAGGGTAGGCGGTGCCTGCAGCACCCTGTGCAGCTGCTGGCTGTGTTCAGCTGTCAGCTGATCACAGGTAACTAGTAACTACGTTTACTGTAGTAAAAGCACTTATAGGAGACGTTTTACTGCACTTTTACTTTTACTGGAGTAATATCATGAAAACTACCGCTACTCTCACTTGGGTAAAATGTTTGGCTCCTCTTACCGGGTAAATAAAATACAGGAACACTGACAGTCTTTGTTAAAGTCACATTTCCTGTTTGAACAAAGGTTTTGTTGTTTTAATGTTATTTTCTGTCTGCTAAGCTTGATGCGTTCAAATGAACAAACAGAAAGTAATAACGAGGCGTCCATTATCAGGAATGAATGGACGCTCATACCATGGTCACTTATGAAATGAATAAATATTAAATCAATATTAACCGTTTAATGTTTTTATCCACCGTTAAAATGGTTTGATTTCAGAAGGAGTGGCTGAGAGAACTATTTCACCATTTAATATCTCATTGTGACGTGTTGCCAATGTAACCAGCGTCAACTATCCTGTTAGCAGCTAAGGTTTGAGCCAGCGCAATAATTAAAAATAATCTATAGTATAATAATTTAGAATAATCTTATGGTTTTAAAAAAACTGAACTTTTTTAGGTGTCCTTTAACACTTTTTAATGGACACCCTGCAGCCAATCAGAATCCAGTATTCACCCAGACTGTAGATATTCATTTTTTCTGACTGTATTTACATTAATTGCTATAAAGTATTGCTTTCAAGTTTAATGTTGAAAAATCAGAGTTTGAAAAGTGCCTGCATTTGTTATTTTGTAATTATGTTATTTTTTTTCTTTTAGTCCTTTAAAATACCAGAAATTTTACACACCTTCACATTTTTGTCTGCCTGATTATATTATTTTCAAACATTAAAGGAAGGTGTTGATCCTTTCTGTTGAAAGACTCAACAATTATCTACTCACAGGTGACTGAAAATAGAAACACACTGGGATAAATTATATTAAACAAAAGTCACCATTTATTATCAACAACTAAATACTTTATCGTTGGAACTTACAACTCACCACCATTCTGAAAACGCCAAACAAGAACCCGAGTAAAGAAATCCCTCCATGCGTTCTAACAGGCAGCGTCTTCACACTCCTGAACCTCTAAGTTTCACCAAACTGTAAACTTTAGTTGCTCCAACAACTCTTCCTAAGGTGGAGCAGATGTACAGGCCCTGGAACAAAAGGCCACATGTTAACTATTAAAATACTCCATAAATATTCAATAAATAATTAAAACGTCTTGTGTGCAAATGCTCATTGATGTGCAAATCTATGCTTACAGTGCAGAGCTAGTTAAAGTGCTTTTAATTTGTGCAGCACATTTCAGCAGCTATGTTTTACATCATGGAAACATAAAAACATCATAAACACGTGGATGTGGGAGCAGAAACAAACATTAAATTGTTTTAATAAAGTCCAAAGGTGCTCATAAAGAGCTGCTTCCTTAGAACTGGCTTTCATCCTGACAACACCTTAATGGGATGGATGTTTAACTCATTCATTACGATTACTGAAGAAAATATGTAGTCAAATGGAACAAATACACAAATAAAAGGTAATAACATCTCTTGTGTCTGATTCTGGAGGAATGAGAGTCAGCAGCTGCTTCATTCCTGGTCCATCAGGACCTTTCATGTCTGCTTGGTGTTGCAGCAGCAGCCAAATCCTGATCAGATGAAGGAAGCGGCGGCTGCTCATCGTCTGAAGCCTAGAAGGCCGGCGTGCGATCTGAGCAGCTCTGATTTCACCTCCATCACAGACGATGCTGTCTTTCCCCCCCCCCATGCATGTAAGGAGGCGCATGTAAGGAGGCGCATGTTCAGCGGCGGCGCGCTAACGCTGCGTCTCCCATGTGCCTGGGGCTAATCCAGGTGATGTCTGCAGACAAAGGCGGCTGAGAGGAAGACACGGCGCATTGACATGCACGGCCTGGTTCAGCCCAGCCGTCTCATTCTTTACATCAGGCTGGCCCTTCAGGGCAGCAGCAGGTAGACGGGGACAGCAGAGCTGGACTCTTTGCCAGCTTCTATAATTGCTACATGGGCCGGTGCGTGTACCACTTGGATTTTATCACGTTGTTTTACGCCTCGTTACAACGCAGCAGCATCACTTCTCAGAGTTATCAAGGAGACGGGAATAAAATATTTATCAGCTGCTTCCTCCTTTTTCTAAAAGCTGAAACTTTCTGCCAGTTCTTCATGTAAAGAATGATCTCTGACACTGGCTCCAGGCAAATCATCTTAGACCAGGTGGTTTTTCATCTAGGAAGTTAAAATAAAAGCAACCCACTGGTGAAGGTTAACTCTTCTACAGGAAGGAGAAGAGCTGCTGCTGTTAACGCAGAAGTTTAAGATCAACAATAACTTCTGCGTCCGGACAACAGATGCCCGTATTTCATCCTGGAAACAGGATCTAGTCGGCGTTCCACTTTTCCTTATTGTGACCGGTCCTGGATAAACGGCATGTTTTTCCACCTATCATCTGTTTTGTGTTTTTTCCTTTCTGATGGTCTTCAGGCCTGTAGCTCGTTAGAATTAATCAACTCCTGACCCCGTGTTGATAAAGTGATGATTTATTTGCCGAGGAGCAGGAAGTCAGGATGTTGGCTGAGATCAGTAGCTTGGACACTTAACAAGCCGACACCCTCACATGCAACCTAAAAGCTCTATAAATCACCAAAGCCTTAACTGTGTGTTTTTGATTAAAAAATGGAATTTGAAACAATGGTGTTCTGGCGTCAATCAACCAGATGGCCATTTCTGCTCCTGTTCTGACCAGCATTTTTACTCTGATGCCACAAAAGTCAGCATTAGCATTTCCACCCACTCTGCCACCAGAAAACTTTGTGCCAGAGAGCCATGCAAGTCTCACTTTTTTCCACATAATCGCTCCATGTCTTAGCTCTGACTACATTCATCAGAAGATGACTCTCAGGATACATTCCTTCTTCACTTTGTTTTCCCAGAAACATCCTGTTGTTTGGGCTGAAGACATTTGGTCAAGTTAATGCTAAAATGTGATGTAGACGTGGTCCAACACTGCTGCCCATTCGGCTCAGACACATAGGAAGAAAACAGCTGAAGCTGATAGATAAATATCCATCACCAGCATCTAGAGTCACTTAAACACAATTTAAATTACAATTTCCTGAAAAAACAACAACAGATTGTTATATTAATGTAATTATTTTAAGGATTGATGGCTTTGAAATATTACGAGAGCACTTTCTACATGTCGTGTTAATTAATATGTATATTCTTCAGTGATGGTATCAAGGCGTTGGTTGTTTGTTCCTGTAATACTTTATCAGCTGGTTCTGCTGTTCTTTATATCTCTCTCTGCAGGTGAAGAAGCAGACTCAGAGGATGTTATATCACTCTCTCCCTTTCCTCTCCTCTTTCTCTTTCACTTTTTCTCCCTTTTAGTATTTTGTCTCATATGTTTCTCTCTTTTTTTCCTCTTCCACCTTCTTGTTTCTGTCCATTGAACATAAAATAGTCCCATCATAAAATCTAATAAAGCTTCTTGCATTTATAAATCAAGTGGAGCTCTATGGAAAAAGCAGTAAGGCTCCACTGGTGAAAGTAAAATCTGTTGGGATCTTATTGGCATTAAGACAATAATTCTTAATGCTGCACTGCCACAATGGAAACAAAAAAATATATAAAAACATATTTTTTTCCAAATTGTAACCTTAAAAGTCAAAAGCTCAGAGTGAACCGTCTGCTTGATCAGCCAGACAGAGAACAGGTCTTGGTGAATGTGGCAGATTAGACCAAATCACTTGGTGTGACTTCTGCACCCAGGCGCTGGATTCAACATATTTCATGGGAAAACTAAATATCATGTCACAAGCTGTCACCAGTTTGTTCCTATGTACCCACTGCTGTGTATTTCTTTAGGTAGTTAAGCGTTTTTTTGAGAAGCTCAGCCTTTATTTTTCAAAATGTCTGCTGTTGCAGCTTTTTTCACAAAGTCTGTTTGAGTCAACCGAGTCAATTTAAACCAAAATAACCTCAGACTTTCCTCCAGCTGGTAGATATTATTTACTGCAGTGCTGTGATTTCACTTCAGGGCGCACAAAGGAAAGGTTAACAACGGCATGGATGAAGAAACCCTGCAGCGGTCTGGTGTGTTTGTGATGGAAATTCCAGCCTAACAAACAGTGATGTTCATACATCTGTCCAGATGTGAGGAAACAGCAGTCAGGATCACAGTCAGCTCTGCTTCTGCTCACGCTGCCATGGTGTGACCAGCAGCCTCCATCACACCAGATTTTAGCTCCAGTCTTCACTGCCTTCCCATTTTTACTCCTATGAGCAGTCCGGAGAACGGACCAGAACCGGCTCCTGGAGATCCAGATCAACCCAACGGAAGGTGTCAGTAAAGAGGAATGAGAGCAAGAGATAAAGGATGGATGAGGGAACTGTGCTTGTATGTGTCTGCATAATTAGTCCGTGAACTGAACCATAAACATGACACGGATAAATAAATGCACCCCACTGCAAGCTGAGCACTCAGTCGGCTCTAATCCCATTATACAACCATGGTTCCCTCACATGTAGCAGTAGTGTGTGTGTGTGTGTGTGTGTGTGTGTGTGTGTGTGTGTGTGTGTGTGTGTGTGTGTGTGTGTGTGTGTGTTGCCCTCCCGTTAACCCCGTACAGCAGGATTACGCTCCCCGTTTAGCTGCCACTGACACAGAGACAGAGGCTGACTTCACCGCGACCCCTCCACACAAACACAACGCTTATGAATTCATGCATCAGCACACACGCACACACCGGGTACTTATACATGTCAAACTTTGACTGTAAGCATCTTATGAATTTAATATTGCGTTAAATATTACAAGATCAACATGAGTGGATTTAAAGTCCACAGCAGAGCAGCTAAACTCAGTAAAACCTGCATTTCTTTTGCAAACAGCTGCAGATTAACACCATGACAGCTGCTTCAGCGTGTCACCATACTGCCAACGTCTGCATCACATGTTGGAGAACTTTTAAAGGTAGAATCTGCAATTTTCCAGATGTTTCCCCAAATCCCTTTTGGAATAACTGCATTAGACCGTTTTACCTGCTCTTCTGCACCTCAGGGGGATCGCGTGAAAAAAAATCTCCCAAATCCTCTCTGGTCCCATTTATTTCTACTGAGGCCTTCCTCTTCTTCTCAATCAGGAATGCGGTTCACTTCTTGTGACTCTCAGCTAAGCTAACCGCTAAGCTAGCCGCTAAGCTAACCACTATGCTAGCCGCTAAGCTAGCCGCTAAGCTAACCACTAAGCTAGTCGCTAAGCTAACCACTAAGCTAGCCAGATACATAAACACTAGAAGTGTGCAGCCAGTAAGCAGAAACTAGGAAGGAACGAGCGCAGACGCTGGTGTTATCATTCTGTAATGATCACATGTTAATCATTACAGAATGATTAACATGTGAGACAACCAACAGATGAAGTGATTCTCCCAGAACCTGAAGGACAGCGGGGGGTGAGAGCAGAACCAGAACCAAACGGCAGTGGTTGGTCATTTTACAGGCCTGCAGTTCCCACAGAGATCTAATTGTTAACCTCTTATTTCTGAATACATCATATCACTTTCAGGATGGAAGGACCATTTTACCCCATATAACAAAAAGTGCTTCCTAACAGGATTACCAGCTATAGCTTTAAGATGTCAAAGTTTCCCGTATGGAACGCATCTCAACATCATTTAACTGCTCAGAACGTATATCTGGGTTTTTGGGGTCACCTTGTTCAGCTTTGTGAGGAGCTGTAATGGTCATTTAGGCCTCTGCATCTCTGGCTTTAGGCCTTTGGCTTCACTCCAGATGTCAGGATATTTACTGATGATCAGATCAGCTGCAGCCTTGAACTCCTCTCCGACCATCCTGCAGGTCAGTTACTAAAAGAACAGAGATGCGCTTTATTGACAGGATTTAAGATTTTGTCAGCCGACTTCCGTACGGCTTCGAAGCGATTCTGGTCCACTATCCGGCGTCTCAGGAGGGGGAAGCAGTGCAGTACCAACACTGTTTACAGTGGGGGTGGTGTGCTGCTGACCTCGACTCGGGACGTCGTGTTTCGGTGGGCGGAATACTTCGAAGACCTCCTTAATCCCACCAACACGTCTTCCATTGAGGAAGCAGAGCCTGAGGACTCTGGGTCGGGTTCTCCCATCTCTGGTGCTGAGGTTGCCGAGGTTGTTAAAAAGCTCCTCGGTGGCAAGGCCCCGGGGGTGGATGAGATTCGCCCTGAGTACCATAAGGCTCTGGATGTTGTGGGGCTGTGTTGGTTAACGCGGCTCTGCAACATTGCGTGGACATCGGGAGCAGTTCCCCTGGATTGGCAGGCTGGGGTGGTGGTCCCCCTATTTAAAAAGGGGGACCGGAGGGTGTGTTCCAACTACAGGGGAATCACACTCTTAAGCCTCCCTGGTAAGGTCTATTCAGGGGTTCTGGAAAGGAGGGTCCGTCGGATAGTCGAATCTCGGATTCAGGAAGAGCAGTGTGGTTTTCATCCTGGCCGTGGAACACTGGACCAGCTCTATACCCTCAGCAGGATCCTGGAGGGGGCATGGGAGTTTGCCCAACCAGTCTACATGTGCTTTGTGGATCTGGAGAAGGCATTCGTCCGTGTCCCCCGGGGGATCCTGTGGGGGGGGGGGGGGTACTCCGGGAGTATGGAGTACCGGGCCCTTTAATAAGGGCTGTCAGGTCTCTGTACGACCGGTGTCAGAGTCTGGTCCGCATTGCCGGCAGTAAGTCGGACTCGTTTCCGGTGAGAGTTGGACTCAGCCAAGGTTGCCCTTTGTCACCGATTCTGTTCATAACTTTTATGGACAGAATTTCTAGGCGCAGCCGAGGTGTTGAGGGGATCCGCTTTGGTGGCCTTAGGATTGCGTCTCTGCTATTCGCGGATGACGTGGTCCTATTGGCTTCATCAGGGCGTGATCTACAGCTCTCACTGGAGCGGTTCGCAGCCGAGTGCGAAGCGGCCGGGATGAAAATCAGTGCCTCCAAATCCGAGACCATGGTCTTGAACCGGAAAAGGGTAGAGTGCCTTCTCCGGGTTGGGGAGGATGTGCTGCCCCTAGTGGAGGAGTTCAAGTATCTTGGAGTCTTGTTCAGGAATGAGGGGAGGATGGAGCGGGAGATCGACAGGCAGATTGGTGCAGCTTCTGCTGTGAAGCGGGCGCTGTACCGATCCGTTGTGGTGAAGAGAGAGCTGAGCCAAAAGGTGAAGCTCTCGATTTACCGGTCGATCTACGTTCCTACCCTCATCTATGGTCACGAGCTTTGGGTCGTGACCGAAAGAACGAGATCCCGGATACAAGTAGCTGAAATGAGTTTTCTCCGTAGTGTGTCTGGGCTCTCCCTTAGAGATAGGGTGAGGAGCTCAGTCATCCGGGGAGGACTCAGAGTAGAGCCACTGCTTCTTCACGTCGAGAGGAGCCAGTTGAGGTGGCTCGGGCATCTGGTAAGGATGCCTCCTGGACGCCTCCCTGGTGAGGTGTTCCGGGCACGTCCCACCGGGAGGAGGCCCAGGGGAAGACCCAGGACACGCTGGAGGGACTCTGTCTCTCTGCTGGGAACGCCTTGGGATTCCTCCTGAGGAGCTGGCCCAAGTGGCCGGGGAGAGGGACGTCTGGGCCTCCCTACTGAAGCTGCTGCCCCCGCCACCCGACCCCGGATAAGAGGAAGAAGACGGACGGACGGACGGTCAGCCAACGTGTTTACAGTCAGGATTAAAGAGGAGCATTATGGTTGGTTATTTACCTTAGAACCACAATTATGCAGGACAGCCTGTATTTATTTAGATTTAGTGGGAGTAATATGACAATAGACGGTCAAAGTGAGCTCAGCCACAAACAGTAAGTAGATGCTTTTCAGTGAAAATCTTCTTTTCGGCTGATGAAATTACTATAATACGTAAATGTTGCTTTGGCAAATCAGCTGTTGTAAAGTACAGAGACAAAAGCGATGAAGTTAGAGCTGAACTCAGTTCTGAACATTTGGATGTTGAACACGAATCGATCGGTTTGAACCGTTCTAAACTGGGTTTACAGCCAGCTGAAGGTGGAGCAGCTTCCTGTTTCCCCAGGATCCGTGTCAGAACCGGGTCTGGCTCCCCAGAATGATGCAAAAGGCTGAGAGCAGGCAGGGATTCAAACCATCCAACCCGCCTTGGCCTCATTTCCAGGAAGAGAGATGTGTGTCTGAGGTGTTTGCATTCCTGCCCAGCTGCAGGGATGACCTTCGTGCTTTGGGAGGAAAGCAGCTCATCACAGAAGCAGCAAGAGAAGGGCAGACTGTGAATGAACGTGTCTGAGAGTTCATAAACCTTTTTTTTTTTTTTAAACCAGCCATTTTTAAACTGCTGGAGCAGCCAGAGCCCCACAGCAGAGAACGGCACTCAGGTGGAGCAGCGCTCGTATATTCATGGTCCATTTGGCAAACAGACTGCGAGGGCAGCTCTCTGGAGAGGCTGCAGCCTCAACCCCCGGCTGAAGGGCTAACATAAAGCCAACAGGCACAGCGCTGACCTCTGACCCCTGCTAATGCTGCCTGGGGGGGGGGGGGGGGGGGGGGGGGGAGGAGGTAATGGCTGAGAAAAATGCTCGCACATGAACCTGACCTCTGGGTCTTCATCAAATAAAGAGGCGCAGAGTGAGACGTGCCGTCACCAAGCCGAGCTTCGCCTTCATCTGTCCGACGATGGCGTCCCGGTGCTGGCATTCAGGAAGGTTGACTCTGAATCACTACATCAGAGTTCAGAGCGACAGCAAAGTCTCTGCTGTCGCCCGGTGAGACAGAATTCAGTATAAATACGTTGAGCTTAAACCTCAGAACTGCTTTCTATGGAGTCAGAACTGTGCCCAAAGGGAACACGTGCAATAATCAATCAATCAATCAATCAATCAATCAATCAACCAACCAACCAACCAACCAACCAATCAATCAATCAATTTTATTAGTCAACGGCAATTTGCATTACAATCGAAAATTCAGTTCCAGTACAACCGTCCATCAAATGGGGGAACGATTGACTGAGGCCTCTCATAAAGCTAAATACAGCTTTATGTAATTCACTCAGACAGGAACATCTCTCCACGCACATTTTATTTTCTATGTTTTAGTAGCATGAGGGCCCGATACAGCACACAGAAAGTAAAAACCCTGCCTAGCTGCCCTTCCCCCCGTCCTCTGAACCAGTCATCTTAAACCAGGGGTCTCCAGGTCAAACCCTTGAGTGTCCTGCAATCTTTAGATGTGTTCCTTACCCTGCACACCAGAACCCAGCGGAGAATGTTTTTTGTAACAAGTTTGTCTGGTTCAGGAACCTCAGAGTGCCATTCTTTGCAGATGACGTGGTTTTTTTAGTTCCTGCTAGTCTTGGTTTTCAGTTTTGGTGTGAGCAGGTAAGACTGACGTAGCTAGCCTGATTAGCACAGTTAGCACAGTTGGTGCTTTAAGGAGGGCTAGCGTAGTTTGGGCGGCCGCTGTGCTCATCCTGGTGAGTGTTGATCATGCAGTTTGCAGGGCTAAAAAAAAAATCTGTCTCTGCTGGTATTTCTTATAAAATCAATACATTTAAATTCAATAAATTAGAATAAGGGTTCTGATGATGCTCGCTTGTCCTTTGGAAAATAGCTACCATCAATCAGGTGTTAGAAATACTTTTTATTAACCCCACATTACTGTAAATGTTTTTTATTGGTCTGATGTTATATTTTAATCTTACTTATTTTTCATTCAAAATAAAACCTTGAAACATCCATCTGTGTGTAAATAACCCATATAAAGTTTGAATTTATGCTTTGTTACATTAGAAACCTGTATGAGCGTTTGGTATAAATGTACGTCTGCTGCTAATTTCTCATTTAAGGAAAATAATCCAAACTTAGAACATTTATGTAGTGCATTGCTGTAATCTATTTTCAGTAGATGGAATATTTATTATAATAACATTAATTCTGTGTATGGCACATTTATATAATATGTGCTGTTAATGACTGCATATTTAAGTACATTGTATATTAAAAGCATTGTTTATAGGGACGTGTTTTATTGCAGTAAATTAAGTGTAGCAAGGTGGTGGGAGTTAATTAGCACACTTCTTCTTGTTCTTCTACTGTTCAAATTGATTTCTGTACATTTATCGCTCTTGTTTTTTTTTTTGTTCAAAGTTATTGTTTGAAATAAACTTCCATTAATTAATTTATTTAACAGCAACGTTTGAAGCAGGAACTGTGAGCAGAGCTCGTTCTGATCTTCTGCACTAAAGCTCTGGAGTGACATCCTAACAGAGAATTAAAAATGTTAAGCTGCGTCACAGCGGTGGAACTTCCCACATTTTCCTCAGATCCCACGAACTCTGCAGGTTCTGACATCCTCTCTGGAAGGTAAGGTTGTGTAAGAGAAGACGCTTCAAAGATCCGATCCCCCGGTTCTGCTCTCATGTGAGACCAAATCAGGAAGATTACAGCCGCCGACGATAACAGCTTCAGAAGTCTTCATATTCTGGCTGAAGGTCATCATTTAAAAGCTACAACAATCATTTTTACAGCCAGAGTCCGAAATAAACACAGAGGAAATGCAACAATTTTAATAAAAAAAATCTGTGTTTCCCAGATTTAGACGCGAACATTTGAGTCTTTGTTCAGAGTTCCTTTGGGTCAAACAGTTCATTCATGACCTAAAACAGCCGGACCAAACTTCTGAAAACACGGAACAAACAGAACCAAAGTCAGTAAAACCAAAAGCACAAGGCTGGCCTCTAGAAACTGATCGTCTTGTCCTGATCCCTGCAGAAGCAGACAGACAGTTCTGGCTGGGAATGAAAGGTCCGGTTTGGTCCTGTTTGGTCCTGTTTGGTCCGGTTCAGACAGCATCTGGTCCGGTTTGAACATCATATGATCCATTGCCTGATGGCAATGCTAAAGATTGGATTCATGTGGAGCTGAAGAGAACTGGGATCAGAGGCAGCATGATGAGCTCAGAGACGGCCTTACAGGCAGTGACTGGAGCGCCTGACGGTCAGAGCGGCTGACGGTCAGCAGGCAAAGAGGAAGCAGACAGCCTTCCTGACCGCCTGAGGCTGGTCCAACATCTGGATCAGCCATGCTTACACAGGCAGAGCCACATTTAAATATGAAAGGAGCTTAAAGGCGTAAACCAGAGAACCTGAGCAACCAACGGTGGAGGAGGACATGAGTCTGAAAACTACAGAAACAACCGAGGAAATAAAATCCACCAGTAAACAGCTGAAAGCATCCAGGCTGCATCTCCATCCAGGTCATGCCCCCCCCACACCCAGCCTCCTCAGCACGCAGCGTCTCCTACCGACGCCGCGCCTGATTGGTCGTTGCTCCGTATCTGACGTCTGCTGACTAACACCCTGAAGACTTCAGGTTCTCAGGTTCTAACTCAGGGTCACACATCCAGCTGCAGCTTCATCACGGGACGGAGGCCAGGCGGTACGCAGAGAGCCTGAGGGGAGCCAGACTATAGAAGCTGCTTTCACTGATTTATCAGCATAAAGCCGTACTGTCAGCGACGACACGCTGGCCTCCAGTTCTAACAGGTTCCTCCTCCTTTAAAGGGTGGAGGAGCATCAGAGAGCAGATAGGGCTGCACCATGCAGGGAAACCTTGTGACGACGACATCAGCAGCAATATCTGCTTATTGTCGTCTTTCCTCTCTTTCTCATCAGTGCTTCCATCCCTCTGTGACTTTAGCGTTTAGCATTATGAGTGAGCGCCTGTCCCTCTGGACAGAATAATATTCATGTATACAATGATGCCAACGAAACAATATTACATCGCCATTAAAAAAACTCTTGGAATATATTGTGCAGCCTTAAAAGTAGACCAGCTGTAATGTAACAGGCCGGGTAGAGGTCTGGGTTTTCAGCACGTTTCAGGTGCAACACAGAAGGAAGAGAAACAACTCTCCATCCTACCTGCTGCAGACTGCATCTCCAGACCTCCTGATGCAACGACAGCTTCCAGGATCCTGATGCGACGCTCCAGATTCCCATCAGCACTGGAAACAAAACATCACCAATGAGACCGTGAGCTCTGGATAAACCTCAGGACACCGAGGTCTTCAGTTACAACATGGGTGGAAAGGATTCAGCTGGACCGTCTGATCACGCTCAGCTGCAGGGACGCTTTCTTTGAAGCTGAGGTGGAAACATGTCTTCAACAAAACCTGGGAGCAGTGATGGACTCAGACCTGAACCTCCATCTAAAGACTAAGTGGACCTTCTAGAACCTGGAGAACATTTCCAGGATTAAAGGACTGATGTCTCAGCAGGATCTGGAAAAACTAATCCATGCATTTATCTTTATTAGAATCTGCTCTGCAGAACCAGAACCAGAACCAGACACGGAGAAGCAGCATTTAGTTCCTATGCTCCAATGATCTGGAACAAACTTCCAGAAAACTGTAAAAGTGCGGAAAGCCTGAGTTCCTTTAAATCAAAGTTAAAAACACATTTGTTCAGTATTTTAACTGTTCTAGTTAAACTGTTTTCCTATATTTTAATCATGTAAAGCACTTTCCGTTGTCTTTGTACTGAAATGTGCTGTAAAAATAAATTTGCCTTACCTTGCTGTGCCTTGAACAGCGCAGCTTTGGGATTGGTTTAGACACATTTTCTTCCGTATATTTTATGTAATTTGATGAGAAATGTCCACAAAACTCTTCAGTTTTCAATCTGATGATGAACATTTGTTTTTAAAAAAAATGGCATTCCTGCTGAGATCTGGATCAGACAGGAGGTCTGCTAGAAGATGGTCATCCTGCTGTCTATCTGCTGGTCATCAGAGCTAAACTGGACTTTAAACCTGATCTTAGCTCCACAAACTCTACACATGAGCACAAGAAAGGTCTCCATTAACCCTGGAAAAACTCAAGACACAGTTAACATTAAACATGTCCTGAGGTCGCCACCTTCAAACTGGACATAATGTCTGGATGGACGAGCCAGATGGTTTCTGGGAAAACCCGAGACACAGGTTTGTCCACAGTGACCTGAAACAGCGTCATGGTGAGGCTGTCAGAGCTAAGAACACTAGAGCAACTGTGAAGCATAGTGGTGGTAGCATCATGCTGTGGGACTGTGTGGCTCTACCAACACCTCCAAGTTCTTCAGGCGCCTGAAACCAGCAGCCAGATGGTGGAAACATGGACACAGCTGTCCAAAAGCACCAGGATCATAAGATTCTTCCATCATGGCCGACCATGTAGTTCACACACATCCTCAGAACGGTGGAGTGGAAAATGAACACATGTACAATCTCCTGATTCTCCAGAACCCACAACAGCTGAAAGAACCACCCAGAACCTGAACAGCAAGTCTGTTGCTGGCATTGCTTTTATTGAACCTTCAGGCCCGTCACAGAAATCCAGGAACCATGTTTGACTTGAAAAACAATTTACCGCTATGATAAACATCATTTTTAACACTAGGGAACAATGCAAAGTTTGAATCCACACTCTGAGATAAATAGGTTCTATTATCAATCCACCGTCAGTTGGCTGTCTAAGTTATTGTTGATGTGATTTATTTTGTCTTTAAAGCTTGATTTAAGTCTGGTTGTTTTATAGTGTTTATTCAAGAGGAGAATATTCCATTTAAGGGATCTGTGAACCGGATTGTTGAACTACATCGTTGAACTAGATCTGTGAACCGTATCGTTGAACTAGATCTGTGAACCGGATTTGTGAACTGGATTGCTGAACTAGATCTTTGAACCGAATCTGTCGGAGCTGGTCGCCACAATGTTGGTTCCTCTGGAACAGGAAAGGGTCCCGTTTGCTCCAGAAGTTACTAATTGATTGATGACCCTTCATCAATCAATTAGTCAGTCAGTCAAAAATGCAAAAAACTCACACATCATGACAATATGAATCTGGTGATGTCAGAAACATTTATCACTTCTTCAGTCATGATGATGACTTTTACTAGATGTTCACAAGAGCCTGTCTCCGCTATCCCCTGGTGGTGATCTGGGGTATCTCATATTCAAGCACCTCTGCATCAGATTCAGTGGAGAAAAGCTTAATTGGGTCGATAATGAAGCTTCTAAAGCGTCTGTACCTCAGGTGGTGCTTGAAAGACGGCCTGGACCGCAGACGGGGGCTGGTCTGGCTTTGCTGGCTGACCCTTTGGCTGAGGTGGACCAGGAGATGATCGGGGGGGGGGGGGGGGGGTCTAGGATGGTCTTCAGCCTCTGCCCACACTCCTCCACGGTCGCACTCTCTGAAAAACAAAGCAAATCCATTTAAATATCATATTTTTTATAATAAAAAAATATGATGATAAACCTCTCTTGAAGTCATGTAGCCTGGGTACCGTCAAACGGTAAATGGCGGTATATCAGGTTCTAAGGTCGCCAACTGGCTTCACACCTGTCGGGTATGTGGGTCAGGTCCGTGGTGTTCTTACCTGTCTCCAGCAGGGTGTGATAAGCAGGTGTTCTCCATCCACTGCTGATTATGAGGAGCCTTTAAGGCGTCAGAGCAGCCCTACCTGACCTGTCCTAGCTCCTTGATGTTCTACTTCCTGTCTGCTTACCGCTCATTAATCCTCATCCTCTTCTTCCATAGATCCATTCCAGTTCCTGCCATCCTGCTTCTGGTTCCCTCCATCCCAGGTCTCTGGCCACTCGCATCCCCTCGAGCCTTCCTGGATCTCTGGTAGCCTGGATCTCCTCTCCTGCCGGCGTCCTGCTCTCACCTAGCCTGTCCGCCCTCCGTCAGACCTCACCTTGGTGTGTCGCCGACAGCCGCAGCCTGACAGCCTCCTGCTGACTCCTACCATACCATCCATCGGTAAGTCAGCCTCTGCTGCCGACTCCACTAACCTGTCGGTGCTCACTCTTTGTCTTTCTATCACAGTCTGTGACCAGAGCCCTCCTAGTCGCCCCTACCTCACTTCACCCCGTATCATACCCCTCTGGCATTATTCTTAACAATAAACTCCTTTTACTGTATTCTGCCTCTGTGTTTGTTGCTTTTGTCGTTTAAAACACATTCCCCCATTCATCTACACCCTGACGGTGGTGAGCCACATCGTAGCCACAGCTGCCTGGTGCAGATATGCGAGGCTGCTGCTCCACAGCCACAGGAGTTTAGTCAACCGACAGAAAGGATGAATACAGTCACGTCTGTTCTGGTAAGGTTCAAATGTGTTGGACACATGGACGTAATGCTTTGCGTTTCCCTTTGGTCGTTAAACGAGGGGTTGATTGTTTCTAGAAAATGGCCGCTCCTTTAATCAGACAACATTACAACAGTTGTTCTCGACGTCTTTTAGGTTTTGCACAGCTAGATTTTTCACGAAAATATCAACAAGCTGTGTTTTCAAAGATTTTGTGGCCTTTGATAGTTTCCAAGGTTGGGAATCAAACCCGCAACATTCTTTTTGTAAGGTGTTAAAAATGTAGAAATACTGACAGAAATAAAAGGATTTCACCGGTAAATTTAAATGCAGAACAACACCATAGCTGCAACAGTACCAAAGCGCGCCGGTTTTTAGTGGAGATTTAGTTCCATTTGTTAAAAATGTTTTATTCTGATGCATCTGTATCATTTTGTTAGTGTGTTTAAGGTATTCCATGTTAACATGGCTCTGCATACCTCAGAGTATCTTTGGGCTGGGGAAATCTACCTTCCACTGCATCTCTGATACAAACGCACAGTAATGTTAAAAACCTGATTTAAACGTATATCTCTTTAAAGGATCATATCCTTAATACCCTTAACTTTTTTTGATTTTTGCGCCCCAAATAAATCCTAAAAACATTGTTTGATGTTTTCCAACGTTTTAAACCAGTTTCATTGCTCCTTATGGATCTGCACTGCATCAAAGGCGGACTGCAGAAGCCTGATTGAGTCTCAACAATATCAACTTACACAATCCTCCTCACAAAGATGGTGGGAGGATTGTCCTAATAATAATGTCCTAAGAGCTATCAAAGAGCTACACCTTTTATGAGTTTAAGAGAGGAGTAACTAGCTCCAACCAAGTGAATTCATTTTAATCGGATGTTTAAGTTTTTAAGTCAGCAGCACCTTTTTATTACTGCCAAGCTTCTGTAGTTTTATTTATTTATCAATAAGGTTTTTTTATTGTCCACCTTCTCTGCCTTTTAATATTTTGTGTCCTTCTTTCCTTCTTTTCTCTTTTACCTTTTCTTTCTGCATTGAATTTGAAATAATGTCCGATGTGTTTTTTGCATTAGTATAAAGCGGAGGACTATAGCGAAGGCTGTAATGCCAGACAGGACACGTTAGAAAAAAATAAATCCCTGTTCAGTACAACATCTGTAATTCAGCTTCTTTTACTGATCTAATGCTGCATCTTTAATAGGAAGTCTTAGTTTAGGCTCTCCTTTAAGCCGATATCTTGTCTCCATTATTAAGCATTTAGTTTTTGGCCCATTTAAAATCAGTTTGTTGTCGTTACCCACCCAGTATCTGCCTGCAGTTCCTGATTGGAGACATTTTAGTGTTTTATATCACAGCTAGATTCACACAGATACAAGACAGTTGTTGCATTCGTTATACTGAAAGGTAAGTAATTTGTAAAAAAATTAAAACAGTTTAGGACCGAAGCATCCACCCTGGGGAACGCCACAAGAAACAGATTTAGTCTCTGGACAACTTCCATTATAAGACGCTGTCTGTTTCCCTTTTGTTGGGTAGCTTTCCAACCAGAAAACTGCAGCTAAACTGAAACCATAACATTTTACTATCTTTATTAAAGCATGGTCCATAAACGCAAATAGTACAGAATCTATTGATTTCCTGTCATCCATTTATCTTGTGTAATTGTGTTTTTGGGCTGTGGTATTATTCTAGCTATTTTCCATGCTGCTGAAGATTTAGTTTTCCAACCCAAATCAAACACATGACAAATAGGAAGATCCATTAATGTATAGATCTGTTAAAAATAAAACTAATTGAATCAGACACCTTATCAAACATAAAAGTAATCAAGATATCTGGAATTAGCCACATCCAGCCAGGAGAGGTTTCAACCGTGGAACATGGACTTGGAGCCGCTGACATTTGGCAGAAATATCATAAATACAATAAGCATTCATAATCCTTCTTCATATATTATAACCTAGAAACTGTAACCCTGAATCTTTAAATGTGGAGTCAGGATGAGTCTCAGACAACGCTGGATTGTGTCTATTAACCAGCAGCATCGACTCTTTGAGCGAGTACGAGTGATGATTATTTAAAATCACACCGCCCACTGCAACTATGCCATAAACACACATATTAATTCATATATGCAATTATAGATGAGCTTGACTAGGACTTTCAAGTAGAAATGGTCTGCTTCCTTTTGTTCAGAATATAGAAATACTTCTGAACAAACGTATCTATTTAAACTATTTTACCATCTCTGGTAACAAAACACGATGAACTAAAGGGTCAGAAGTCAGTTTCTGGAGATCGCCTCTGGTGTTTCACGTCCTGATCCTCTGAGAAGCTCTGGTCCAAAAGCCTAACAACAATAAACAGAGAAATATACTAAAAAAGAAGACTCAGTCGCTGCCAGTGACCCAGCAGCCTGACTAAAGCCGATGTTTCCTGAAGGATCCTCCCATCAGGAGCTCAACACCTCCTCCAGTGTCTTTAGGCGCCATGACGCAGATCAGTATGGATTCATTGAATGTATCGGCCTGTGTGTGCAGAATCTGACGGGTCCAAATCAATTTCAATAACACAGAGTGCCCACAGTGAGAAGGAATAATGGGCAGAAGCGCTGACTGAAGACAGGGAGGAGGAGTCCACACATGCTAACATCTGGCTTGATTTACTTCTCCACACGGTGAAACCTTCTACCACGCATGTTTTCACACAGAACACATCAGTAAGAATGCTGGAAGGTGTTTAAATCAGGCTCTCTGGAGGATCTGATTGGCTCAGCATATTGACCCAGACTGAGATCTACAAAGAGAAAAATAAACTATGATTCATCTATAATTGCACAAGCTGCTAAAGAATCATTATTTAAAAGTAAAAGAAAAACTTTTGTTCAGCTTTTGAACTTTGACCAAAATCTCTATTTGTTCTCCTGTGTTTTACAGTATTTGCTAACTCCAGACTTGTGCTACCGCCAGCGCAGAGCTTGCTCATAACAGGCAGCAGGCGTTGCGGTGGATACATGTGTGCAATCAGCGAGGTCAGGTTCATAAATAGAACAAATTTCATGGCAACTGTATGTGCTAAGAAGGAAATGTAAAAATAGACATAAAAACAAACCAATGAAAGTCAGGAAAAACTACGTAGCAAATGAAAAGCTGGGATGTTCAGATTCAAGATCAGATAAGAAGATAAGAAATACCTTCATTGTCCCACTAGGGGACATTTGGCCATGATGATGGCACAACACAGGGCTACCCACAATTTATAGTAATGAAAAAAACAAGGTAATCAAATCTGATCTAAAGCAACAGAAAATGAGCTTGAACAGAAAGGCCAAACTAAAAGTACAAATAAAACTAGATTACTGATAATACAGTATAATCAGATAAAAAAAGATTAACTTTTCAAGGTAAAGTAGAAACACCAGGTTATTTATGGAACCATGTGAGAAAAAGCAAAAGATAATAAACTTACCAGAAAGGCAAAAACAAAATAATTTGTACAATTACTGATAATGCTACATAGATAAAAATCCCATATTCAAGGTAGAGGAAAGACAGCAGCCAATTTACAGAACAATATGAGAAAACTGTGCAATATGCATGGCTGTACAGCAAACACTAAAGTAGCTAAAGTGTGTGCAAATGGACATCAGCATGTGAGGGACAGTGTTAGCGATTCCTGGTCAGATGAGAACCTGTGCAGCATCAGCAGGATGTTAGCAGGTACTCAGTCTGTTAGGAGCAGCAGAGATTATAAAACAGCAGCCGGGAGGAAGGACCTGTGGAAGCGTTCCTTAGAGCATCTAGGATGCAACAGTTGAAAGGAGCTCTGCAGCTCCGCTACAGCTCCATGCATGGTGAGGGGGCGGGGGGGGGATCTTCTTTACCTCAACTATGGTAGATGAGGCACAAATGCTTCTGGTAACACTGTGAGTTTCATTATAACTGCCATTACAGCGTCTTTATTGGCGTGGTTGGATCAGTCTGGGTCCAGGTCTGCGTGGGCTGGGTGGGGCGATCTAACAGTTGGCTTTAAGTTCAGCTGCAGGCAGGAAGACGTTCCTTTGGTCTGTCATGGTGATGAAGGAGCTGAGCTTACATACAAAGCTCTGGATTTACATCTACCTGCCAACCTACAGGGCTATGGACACTGACTGGGAGAAGCTAATTACAACCAGCTAAGAGCTTCTCTGTCAGGTGGTAAGGCACACCTCCGGATCCTCCTGGAGGACCTGACTAGGGTTAGGAAGAGGGACCGCTGTGACCCCCCCCTGGTCTGTTAGCTCCACAAACCAACCACAGAGAAGATGGTTCAGGATAGGAGCCTCTAAGATCATGATGTTGGCATCATGAGTAAGCAGAGCTGCAGTTTTAATTCGGTTCTATTACATTTTATTTATAGCGCCATTTCACAATCTGACAGCCACTGGTGATAAACAAAACAATTGCTTGAAAAAAAAGCAAAACGATGCATTTAAAGCTGGGGTCGGCAATTTTTCCAGATTTTGCCCCAAGTCCTTTTTTTATATAACTGAGCAAGACCGTCTTACCTGCTCTTCTGGGGGATTGCAGGAAAATATCTCCCAAATCCACTCAGGTCTTATTTCTTTCTTCTTTATTTTTTTCTCTTCTTCTTCTTCTTCTTCTTATAAACATGAACGCGGTTCGCTTCTTGCGACTCTCAGCCATGTTAAAAGTCTACGGTGAGAGCAGCAGCGTTATAATGAACGGCTAACCGCTAAGCTAACTGCTAAGCTAACTGCTAAGCTAACTGCTAAGCTAACCACTAAGCTAACTGCTAAGCTAAACAGATACATAAACACTAGAAGTGCACAGCCAGCAAGTTGAAATGAACAAGGAACGAGCCGCAGACTGGTGTTATGTGAGCGTGTCAGAATGATTACATGTGGGACCATCAGTAGATGAGGTGATAACTCAGAACTAATGGGGGGGGGGGGGGGGGGGGGGGGGAACAAAACTCTGAGCTATCCCTGCCATTCGGACCGAACGGCAGATTGGTTATCATTTTTACAGGCCTGCAGCTCTCACAGAGATCCTTTTTGTGAATACATAATGTATTTACTACTTTCAACCATTTTAATTAAAGTGTCTCTGAACAGGATCACCAGCTATAGCTTTAACACTAGAAACATCAGCTTTTAATGGATATAAAACATGAAAGGTTAATTAAGATTGGGGAGGTGTGATATAGAGGGACGGTCTTTAGGGATGATGGAGGTCTCCACTATCTGATCGCTCACACTCAAACCTTCTGTTAATCCAAATTGTGGCTGACCGTGTCGGTCAATAGAGGTCAAGGCTGCAGAGGGGACCAGGCTGACCCGCTGCCTCTCAGGGGACGCGGCTGGAAACAGCTTGGGCAAGGCAACAACTACACAGATGCAACACAATAATCACTATTCTAGTGTTGAATCCATGTCCGATCCAATCAGCTCATTTTTGGCTTTAATCAATAATCTTTGGTTATTATCTTTCCCATATCCAGAGTCTGAGCTCCTGAAATCGAACCTCAGCAGCTGAATCCCTGGAAGGACTGAAGCCAGAAGCTGCTGAAAGCGTTACAGGGACGGTTCGATCAACAGGAAGTCAAACACGACGGCGGCTGAAGCATCTTTTCCTCGGTGTCTGAAGGTCCAGATGGACAGACGTCATCCAGACTGCACCAGCAGGGCTCCATTCCCACCAACAATGACCTCTGAGACCACCAAGGTTAACCAATGAGGCGAGGAGGAGAAACACAGCAGGACAAATGATAATTAAGATGGCAGACAGCAAAGGTGGAGACTAAAGTCAGACAGGAGAGAAACACAAAACACCAATAAAAGTTGTTTTTTGGGTGTAAAATACATCAAAAGATGTTAAAGCCTCAATCTGATTATATTTACTCTGAAAGTCTTAGTGTTCAATTATTTAATTTCAGTTTTATTTAATTAGCTCCAGGTTGGTCAGAAAGTTTCCTCTCTAAGGAAACCCAGCAGGTTGCATCAAGTCTCTCGAAGCAGCATTCACTCCTCCTGAGTTCTCCTACTGCTCTCCAATCTGCATTGTTTGTTGTTATATCAGCTTTTAACTTTTTGTTCTCTGTCATTTTTCTCTTCATAGAAGGTACACCTGGTCTGGCGTTCTGTTAGCTGTGACATCATCAGGGGAGGCAGATCATCCTCTATTACCATCTATCATAGAAAGTACTCCTGGGTCAATGTGAGCTTCTGTGCTTTCTGTGTCTCTGCTCTGTCTTCTCTAAGCCCCAGTGGGTGGAGGCAGATGAGCGTTCACACTGAGCCTGGTTCTGGTTCTGCTGGAGGTTCTCCTCCCTGTTAAAGGGGAGTTTTCCTCTCCACTGTCGCTTCATGCATGCTCAGTATGAGGGATTGCTGCAAAGCCATCAACAATGCAGACGACTGTCCACTGTGGCTCTACGCTCTTTCAGGAGGAGTGAATGCTGCTTGGAGAGACTTGATGCAACCTGCTGGGTTTCCTTAGAGAGGAAACTTTCTCACCAACCTGGAGGATCTGATGGAAGCTGACTTTGGAAAGAACCTTGAGATGATGTGATGTTAATTGGAGCTATATGAATAAAATTTAATTGAAAATTGAATTGAATCGGATAATCTCATCTCAAATAGTTTTATTTTGAAGGGTTTCCTTCTCTTCACACATCATCTGAAACATCCTGCAGTGTCCCAGGAACTCATAGATTCACCTCCATGATTTCAGCAGAAGTCTAATTTCTCCAGAATGAGCCTATTTCCAGGAAACACAGCAACATTTCTCCAGGACAGTTTTTTTCTGACTTAAAATGCTTCCATGAATTATAAAAACTGGAAACAAGAGGCTGCCACTTGGAAAGACCAGGGCCCAGAGGAGAGAGGGGAGAGCTCTTCCATAATTAAAGTGGACTGAAGTTTGAGTTCATGCTGTGGAGCTGAATGGAGCAATATCTTTGGAAGGAGGATGCTGTGAACTTCCTGGAAGATCAAGCGATGGCGCTGACCAGAAACACTCGATAGAAGCAAGCTGTGAAGAGGCGAGTGGATGAGGAGGCCAGCAGGTGAAGGGTGAACCGTTCTCAGCTGCTTTTAGATTTACAGAGCGACGCTGCAGCCAAGAAAGAAACGCTAAGTATCACCATCCTGGTGTGGGGGGTTTGCTTTTGTGAACGTGTGAGCTCTCTCTCTGAACAGAAGATCTCTGATGGGGGCGGGGTTGGTCTGCAGCAGGCGACACACCTGTCAGGACTGCTGAGGACTTCAGGAGCTGGAGGACAACCAGGCCTGGCCTGATGATCAGCCTGTGCTAACGTCCGGCCCTCTGTGGCCTCTGCTGCAGCTCCACATGATCTCTGAGGACAGCAGCTTTAGTTTTACTTACCTCTCCTCAGCACCCTCCTGCTGTTTGTTCCTCCAGGTTAAAGTCAGCGTTGGTTTCCATGCCAACCCAGGATTCATCCATCCAACCTGTCCGTTAAACATCAGAACCTCGGCTGTGCCAGGGTTGTCCTCTGTAGCTCCATCGTCTCCAGCCTTCTCCTGACCGCCGCTCTCCGTTTGGATCTCTGTCTCCATCTTTATATACAGGGGTTGGACAAGCTGTCTGAAAGGGATGTTCGGGTGCTAACCTGGATTGTATCCAAAAAACATAAAACCACGGCTCCACAAATCACGGCAGAATTAAATGTGCACCTCAACTCTCCTGTTTCCACCAAAACTGTCCGTCGGGAGCTCCACAGGGTCAATATCCACGGCCGGGCTGCTATAGCCAAACCTTTGGTCACTCGTGCCAATGCCAAACGTCGGTTTCAATGGTGCAAGGAGCACAAATCTTGGCCTGTGGACAATTTGAAACATGTATTGTTCTCTGATGAGTCCACCTTTACTGTTTTCTCCACATCCGGGAGAGTTACGGTGTGGAGAAGCCCCAAAGAAGCGTACCACCCAGACTGTTGCATGCCCAGAGTGAAGCATGGGGGTGGATCAGTGATGATCAGTGATGGCCCCATACTTGTGCTAGATGGGCGCGTCACTGCCAAGGACTACCGAACCATTCTGGAGGACCATGTGCATCCAATGGTTCAACCATTGTATCCTGAAGGAGGTACCGTGTATCAGGATGACAATGCACCAATACACACAGCAAGACTGGTGAAAGATTGGTTTGATGAACATGAAAGTGAAGTTGAACATCTTCCATGGTCTGCACAGTCACTAGATCTAAATGTTATTGAGCCACTTTGGGGTGTTGTGGAGGAGCGAGTCGGGAAACATTTTCCTCCACCAGCATCACGTCACTACCTGGCCACTATCCTGCAAGAAGAATGGCTTAAAATCCCTCTGACCACTGTGCAGGACTTCTATATGTCATTACCAAGAAGAATTGACGCTGTATTGGCCGATTTTTCATTGTATAATGACACATTAAGTAATGATCCGGTTTGGATCAAACTCCAAACATTAATAGAATGTGTCTTCCATAAACCAAACCATGCTTAGAGACTTAGACTTAGAAAGCTTTATTTGTCATTTTGTATGCACAGAGTGCGTACAGAACGAAATTTCGTTTGCATACAGCTTGAAAAATCAAAGTAAATTGCACTAAATTTCAGGATAAAGATGCAGCAGCGATTTATGTAAACAATTGAAATGTAAAACAATGTAAACAATGCATAGTAAATAGACAGCGTGCTATTTACGGTATCCAGGAGTGTATTATTAGAACCGTGAAATGTGGTGCAGAGTCCATTTGTGGCTTCAGCAGTTCAAGCTGCCACTTGTGTCTCTGCTGTAAAAGTATAATTATTTTTATTTGAATGTTTTCTAGTTTTATAAACCTAAAATCTGTAGTCTATTGACCATGAACTCTGTATTTTTCAACAAGTTTTGAAGAGTTATAGCTATTTTTACTTCTTTTTATATTTGTATTGTTGACTGTAAAATTCTTACTGTTGTGTTTTTAGGTAGACAATTTTAAGATCTGTCCAGGGCAGCAGATGAAAATTAGCCTTTTTGCATTTGCAGCAATGCTAATTAATGTACATAGTCCCTGTCAAATAAAAAAAATAAAAAAAAGATGTGGGACAGATGAAGTCATAGTTGGTTCTAAATCTCTGCGGGGAAGGCAGGCAGCTGCTGAGACGTTCTCCTCTGGGGAAAAGTCTGCGTCTCTGCAGGACGATGGACACCAGAGATGTTTGCAGATGTTTCTCAAAGGCCACTGCTGATGTCTTTCCACCTTGGCGTTGGTTTAACCCACTCCTTTATGCACCAACCCGTCAGAACCACTGACTGCGTCCATATTGGTGGTGGTGACCAAATGGATGGACGTTATCTGGCTTGTTGCCTCCAGTCTCACGTCTTCAGCTGAAGTTCTGGTTTAAACATCTGGAATGCAGCTGGTAACGGTGTGGGTCACAGCAGCCGGCCGTCGTGGGATCGGCTGTGATCTCAGTGGTCAGAGCGTCTCATGGTCTTCTAGGAAGAGAGGAGAGCTTTCTGTGATGCAGTGATAAAAACAAGCTGACACGTAGAATCCTCTGTGAGAATTTACAAACGCGTCTACGGCCAGACTAAACAGCTGATAGAGCTGCAGCAGATAAGAAGGAGCGTCCTCCATCTTTCACCTCAACCTTCCTCCTCTCCTCTACCTCCACCCGTCCTCCCTCTCTCTCTCGTCGCTCGCCCGTCTTATCTCTGCGTTCCCATCCACCTCCCGGGTTCAGCCCCACCAGAGTCACGCCGCCTGTTAATTCCCATCGATTTGCTTCTCTAACTAATGCCTGAATAAACCGAGCCATCAGCAGAGGCGCTTAACGCCGCCGGATGGCCTCCGCACGCTCCTGTCATCAGCCGGTGATTTGTCAGGGGGATCCCCCCCCCCCCGTGTTACCGTGGTCACCGTGGGATCCAGGCTCATCTAAAGATCATTTTACACGTTTGTGCTGCGGGTGTGTGGCGATGCGTGAAACCTATCAGCGTCCTCAGACGCAGAGAGGAGATTTTAATCAGCCGGTAATTTGTCCAGATGAGGATGCAGACAAAGCTGATGGCTTCTCTTGTTCTCTGGAGAACTTTAAATGTAATCAGCCTTCCTTCAGAGACGCTGATGATTAAAAATGGGATTCTGCCGCGTGGCTCGTTGTTCCTGGAAGGCTGGCGGTCCGTCACAGAACCGACGGCGAGACGCCACGGCTCAGCTTTCAGCACACATGCAGGTAAAAGTGAAGGTTTGCTCATTGTTCCAGCATGCAGAGAGCCGGTTCTACTTCTGAGAACACCCAGGCATGCTGAGGGAGAACATCTCTCCACAGAAAGACCCGAACCCGGAGTCGCCTCGCTACGAGGCAACAACCACCAACAACTCAGTCATGTTTCTGGACTGTGCAGGAAGTAGGAGAACCCAGAGAGAACCAAGGGAGAACCCGGAGAGAACCCAGAGAGAACCTGGAGAGAACCCGGAGAGAACTCAGAGAGAACCCAGGGAGAACCAGCGGAGAACATGCAGAAAGATAAACCCTGCTGCAAGCTAACAGAGCTCCTAATGGATGCATGGAAACACTTTAGATCTTTATATTTGGGGATGAAATAAATGAGTTAACAGGTTTATATTTTTGTCATTTAAAACATTTTCAATGACAAAAAAAAAAAGAAGAACTGGTTCAGTTTTACGGGTAAACTGCGTGATGGTTGGTGAGTAATTAAAAACAGCACAACTAAAACTGCATTTGTTTAATAAAACACAAGGAACTCCAGAGTCTCGGCGTTTCCAGACGTTTTCAGAGGAAGAAATAAAAGATCTGATCATCATCGAGGTCGTCACCTCCTTAAAAGCTGGAGGTTTGATGCCGAGGTGGAAAGACCCCGCTGCTGTGCATCATCCTGGGAAGGGTCAAAGGTCATCTCCAGCCCATCTGAGCTCCACCTTCCTGCAGAGAGGAGAACATCTCAGCAGCTTCCAGCCTACAGGAGGAACGTCCAGCAGGTTCAGGCCAGGAAATGAGCAGAAACCAGGAGCTCCACCTCAGACTCTACAGGCCTCAGTCAGCAGGCTGACTCTGAACCAGATGACTGCATCTGGACAGAGGAGACCAGAGTGGAGATGTTGGACCATGATGGACCAGGTTTACACCTCCGAGCAGCTGGTGAGCACCGCGGTGGAGCGATGATGCTCTGGCTGGTTTTCAGAGTCAAAGTCAGATCCTCTGAGCTGAAGCTCAGCCCAAACTGGACCGTCAGCACGAAACGGACCCAAACATGAGAACATGGAGGTTAACGTTGATGTCCAGAGGATGCCCTCTGCTCCCTGACGGCTAAATGCAGACGACACATTTCACTGGGACATGCAAAAGCTGCCATGATAAAGTTTATTATTATTATTATTATTATTATTATTATTATTAGTAGTAGTATTATTAGTCCAGTGGCAGGTGATGAGAACGCTCCTGCAGGCTGTAAGACCACTGAACCAGAGCGCTGCTACACCTGGAGCTGTTCCCCTTGTTCCCTGACCTCAGGGAGGAATGCGTCTGAAGGAGCCGGTCAGTCACAGGACGTCTCTGTAGAGCAGAGAGACGGATGTGTGGGGCCATCATGTGTTCGTTAGAAGTTCAAAGAGTGGAAAGAGACCGGCGGGCACGGCGAGAGGCGCTTGTTTAGGGCCCGTTGTGCTGAGGCGCGATGGCCCGGCGTTCCCACACAGGCAGAAAAACGCTGCGTTTGTTCGGGCCGCATGCACATGATGTTTCTGCAGCCGCCGCCTGCATCTGTCATGGCTGTGGAGAATCAGAGCAACGTAAACAAGTCCATAAAACGTCACAGGAACATCAGCAGTTCTCCTTCCAGCCAGGAACCGTCTTTCACTGAGGTGGAAGTTGGCTGCAGGGGAAATTTTATTTTATTGTTTTTAAACAGAAAAAACTGAACCTTCACACTGTGGAACCAAATTAGTCGTTTCCATTCCAGTCACATTTGAAACTAAATGAAAGTTATTTACTGTTGAGGCCAATGCAGCATCATGGCTGCATATTATAATAATAATAATAATAATAATTATTATTATTAAAATCAACTCAGTGGGATGAATGTACTCCTCACTGCCGTCATCAGCTTGTTTTTGCCTCTTATCTACAGAAATCCCTGAACAGGAAAGCAGCCATGGTCTCTAAATGATGTTTTTGCTGAGTCAGTGTTTTCGATAAATGGGTAATTTTAAAGAAGGAAGTCTTTAACTTTGGTTTAAAGTCGATGGCAGACGATGGGGACACACCTTCAAATCCTCTCAGATTACCAGACGAAGCGCTCCTAAAATGTTGGTAATGCAGAGGAGAGTTAATGTTAGCCTCTCCTGCTTGGTGCTGGGCGGTCCTGCTTCCGCGGGTTTGCACGGGCAACAGGGGGTGGTGGGGGGATTTGTGTTTGAACTGGGTCAGAGGGAGCTGCTGCTAACGACCCTCTGTGCCGTCATGGCTGCCCTGGGCTGATGCTCCTTTATGGCTCAGTGTTGCAGGCTTTGTATCGATCACAACGTTTTCACAGCTGTGCCACATTTCAACACAGACGCTTCTTTAACACCCACACAATCACAGAACTAGGGTTCCATATTGAGATTTCGGTTTTGTGGAGCACACCTGTCCATGTGGCACACCTGCACACCTGAAAGGCCATGATAGGATTTAGGTTCCTCCGGTGAACCTAAATCTTTTTCTTAGGTGCACTCGATCCCTATGTAACGCTGCAGTTTAACAGATTAAATTAGTCCTTTTTAATTGCTGTTTACTTGGACAATATTAACGTGTAAATGATAAAGGCAAGGCAAGGCAAGGCAAATTTATTTATATAGCACAATTCAGTACAGAGACAATGCAAAGTGCTTTACATGATTAAAATATAGGAAAATAATACAGAATAAAAGCAAGTAGGAATAGTATAGAAACAAAAAAGAACATTTGAAAACAGTAAAACATTTTAACTTGAACATTCAAAGGCAATTCTAAACAAATGTGTTTTTAATCTCGATTTAAAGGAACTCAGGCTTTCTGCACTTTTACAGTTTTCTGGAAGTTTGTTCCAGATAAGTGGAGCATAGGAACTAAATGCTGCTTCTCCATGTCTGGTTCTGGTTCTGGTTCTGCAGAGCAGGCTGGAGCCAGAAGACCTGAGTGGTCTGGAGGGTTGATGCCCTGATAACAAGTCTGTGATGTATTTAGGAGCTAAGCCATTTAGAGATTTATAGACTAACAGAAGTATTTTAAAGTCTGTTCTCTGAGATACAGGGAGCCAGTGTAAGGACTTTAGAACTGGGGTAATATGCTCTACTTTCTTAGTCTTAGTGAGGACGCGGGCAGCAGCGTTCTGGATCAGCTGCAGCTCTCTGACCCACTTTTTAGGCAGACCTGTGAAAACACCGTTGCAGTAATCAATTCGACTAAAAATAAACGCATGGATTAGTTTTTCCAGATCCTGCTGAGACATCAGTCCTTTAATCCTAGAAATGTTCTTCAGGTGATAAAAAGCCGACCTTGTAACTGTCTTTAGATGCTTTTGGAGGTTCAGGTCTGAGTCCATCACTACTCCCAGGTTTCGGGCCTGATTTGTGGTTTTTAGCTGAAGCGACTGAAGCTGTGTGCTAACTTTTGATCTTTCCTCTATTGGTCTAAAAATTATTACTTCTGTTTTGTTTTTATTCAATTGGAGAAAATTTTGGCACATCCACGTATTGATTTCTTCTAGGCATTTACTCAGTGCTTGAACTGGTTCATAGTCACCTGGTGACATGGTGATGTAGAGCTGTGTGTCGTCTGCATAGTGATGGTAGCTGATGTTGTTATTTTTTATTATCTGGGCTAGAGGGAGCATGTAGATACTGAAGAGGAGGAACCCAGGATGGACCCTTGGAGAACCCCACATGTGATTTTTGTCGTCTGGGATGTAAAGTTACCTACTGATACAAAAAAGTCCCTGTCCTTTTATAAACTAACATTCTGGTCAACATAAAGTCTTTATGTGAAACAAAATCCTACACGAACTTGCAAAATAGTTTTGGTGTTTAAAATGCTTCACTAAGTTAAAATTTAAACTTATATGAAAGGATTCAGTCACGTAGTTAATGTTATTTTATTATAAATGCCTAGCGTTAGTCAGTCAGTGTGTGCCCTTTTGTCTATGTGCTTTTGACACATAAGATTTATTTTTTCCTCTGGGATTATTAAAGTATGTCTGATTCTGATTCTCGCTGAGGTCATTTTATACTTAAATAAATTTAGTTTCAGAACAAACGTGGATCTGGTGCATGTAAAGCATTTACAATGTAAAGGAATATCCGGCCCATGCTAATATAATCAGCAGCAAGCGTGTTTAATTTCTGTCTTTTATCTGAATATTTGCTTTAGTGATCAGCTCTAGCAGCAGAGCAGCTGCCATGGATTCCTACTTTTTCTGCTCTACCTGTCCGCTTCAGTCTAGCTATAGCATTACCTGTGTTGTTAGCTACATTAGCGTCATTAGCGATTGTAGCCGGGGCATTCTGTCATAGCATAGTGCTGCACACTCTCCCTCCTGCCATATATGGAGGACGCTGGGATCGCGCGCAGCTGGGGTTTAATGAGAGGCAATCAGCCTTTCCAGTTAAAAGGGGGCAAATGGGTAAGGAAAGGACATTCGAGGCAGAGGATTCCTGTAAAGGCAACCCTTTTTGTAGGCAAACACAAAGAACCGTGGACTGGTTTTTCCAGACTAGAGGCTGACCTGTTACTGTTTCAGTTGGAATTTTAGTTCTGTTTTGCTGTTTCTTTGGTTGTTTGGTCCCATTTTAATTACCGTTTCACCACAGTTCCAGATTGTTTTGTTGTTTTCTTTCTCTTTTAGTGTTAGTAAAAGCAGGGGAGGATTTGTATTCTTCGGCTGCATGGTCTGGGTTCGACCCACCGGGGGCCCTATGCTGTCCCTGGATCCTGCGCTGGTTTTATTCAGATTGAGTTAAGGGGATTAGTGGGAGGAGAGTTTGTTTTCTTTCTGTATTATATGCACTAGGGTTTTGGAGTGAGTGTGTTTTTGTTGGGGAACTCTAAGGTTTATTCAGTTTGTGTTTTGTAGTCGTTCTCCCCCCTCCCAAGGGATCTACTTAATTCAACTGGGTTTTTAACTTTTCTTCACAGTTAGCAGGATTCCAGACCAGCATAGGTGCTCACTTTTAAACTAGTTAGTTTTTGTGTACAATAAAATACACTGATTTCTGTTTCTTGGTACCTGTATATTTAATAAATTATATATTTAATGGGAAACCGTGCCTCTGTTATTCCTTGCAACCTCCTTGACCTGGTACAAAGAGGGTCTAACGCATAGAAACGGTACCTGAGGTCACACTACATTAGCTACATTAGCTTCTAGCGCTTTTAAAATGACCAGAGGAGGGAGACAGCCTGGTTTGCGTCATTGCTTCACTACGTACCAGCTGACAAGCTGTTGTTGTCCTGCAGTTAGTGGCAGGTTCTGGTCAAACGGGTCAGGTTCTGGATCGGCTGCCTTAAGCCATTAAATTGAGGCCGAGGATTTGTTCCCCAGCTTCCTCTAAAGTTCTGCAATGACAGATCGTATTTTCTAATGTCCAACAGAAGGTTTATAAAGTTTACTAAATAACACCAAATAACAGTTCCCTACCTGTGCACGGCACACAGATAGATCACTGATTCTAACCACCCAATCACGGCTCATTCTGCCACCCTTTACCTCCACCATTCCTCCCTTCATCAGCTCACCTTCTCCTTTGGGTTTTATTTTTAACTAATCCTCTCCGCTCGCATCATTTTACACAGAACACAGACTCCAACACGGCGGCAATTTGTTTTTCACACTTCAGGCGTCCATCAGTTAATCAAAGCCTGGCGGCACGGCGGCGGTGGATCAGCTGACAGCAGATGGATTAAAGCGGACGGATGAGGAAACGGAGCAGAGACGGTTATCGAACTGGTTGATCGTCTGCAAAACGAGGTGCATTGGGATCAGAGCAACTCAGTCTAATTTCTATTAAGACTGAGTCATATTTTATCACAGAAAGAAACCATAGTTCTTCATTTAATAGGAAAAAACATAACAGGCTGGAAATGTTGGAAAAAGGTACGAAGATTTGGATGAAGCTGAGTGGGTTTCTGCCAAACAACGAATATCTATCCACACATTTAACTGTTTCTGTTTAAGAATGCTGATTATTAAAAATAAAAAAAAGTCAAAATAAAGCACAACTGACTTATCTGAAAATGTGTTTCATTTTAGAGAATGAGATTCACTTCCTCTCTGTTCAGATGTTCTGGTCTCATCTAAGTCATAAAAAGCACTAATGATTCATTCTATTTTAATATGTCTTGGTCACTTAACCCGTTTAACTAAAGAGAGAAAAACATGCAGATAAAATAGTGAGTGCTCAGAACTACCTCACACAACCCCATTAACCCTATAACATGTGAATCAGGAGCTAATAAAGTTATTTATTATTATTAGAGGAAGAAAGCAGCAGGTAAAAAGCAGAGGAGCAACAGCCTGGAGCCATCATGAGTTCCTGCGAGTTGGATGAAAACAGCTGAGAGTTTTTGCTGTGAAAGTGGTTCAGAGGCCACATGATGTGAGAACAGGACAGTCAGTGTCCCTGTTATCTGAATCAGAGCGTCCAGGTACAGCAGATCCACACAGGTCACGTCAGAGACAGCAGAAAGGACCTTCCTGGCTCCCTGAGCCGCCTCTCAGCCTCAAGGACAGAAATGCGTGGTGTGTTCCTCCTACAATGACGGCAGTATGATTTAATCTGATAAAGCTGCACTTTTAGCGCAGCGCACAGACCGCTGCTGTCCGTCTCTGCACACCGTGCGTGCGTTCGGCCTTGCAGCGGCATTCCAACGAGAATCTCATTAAACTACAGAAGCTGTGCGATCATCTGCCCTCGCCAGCATTACAGCCATCAGATTCAGCTTTCAGGGGAAAACATGAAAACACATGAATCCATTGGATTCATGGGAACGCTGGCCGGATAATCCAATAGCAGCGATTAAACCGGCGGCTGTCAAATAAAGACAGGACTGTAAAGATTTGCATTCAGATCTTTGTGTTTTGGGAGCTGCTTGTTCCTTTAAACCAACGGCAGGACGGATTCCTGGGAACCCTGAAGCTGAGCTGCTAAACTTTGTTAGATTTATCACGGCAGCAGGGAGCTGCTGACCCTGTCACCTCCAGGAGAAATGTTACGATCCCATTCGCTTTGCAGAATTTGTTCTAAATGAAACTTGCTTTTCATGCATAATCTGACATGATGCAACTGAAATTAAAGGATGCATCGTGTGTCTGCTCCCTGCAGCGGCCCGTCTGCATTCAGAACCCAGCCTGCTGTGATCTGGCCCACACGGACCGTTCACAGATTAATGGACGACGTAGAGGCGTTCCTTTCTGATAATGGACGCCTTCAAGGTCATCATCCGGCTTATTCCACGGTCACTTACAAAATAAATAAATATTAGATCAATTATTAACATTTGCAGTTTTTTCCAGCGTTAAAACCGTAAGTTTTTCACAAGAAGCGACTGAGAGAACAATTTAAATTCTCTCGTTACAAAAACTAAATAAATAATTCTCTCGTGACGCTTTGCTGAGCCAAGCGGCGTCAATTATCCTGCCGTTAGCAGCTAATAATTTAGAACAATCAGTCTATTTTACCTGAGCTTTGTTAAAGGTGTCCTTAAACACCCTGCAGCCAATCAGGATCGAGGATCCATCCAGACTGTGGTATAAAGTGTATTAAATTCCTCGTGATCTGAGCCTACCATCATTTACAGGGATGAAATAAAAAATGCAAGCAACAAAATGTAAATAAAATGAATTTTATGGTTAAATCTGGTTCTAAGAGGCAGAAACTGAGCAGCACTGCTACACACACACCGTTAGCCTCCATGATTAAACAAGGACAACATCTTTTCTTTGGTTATTGCCGTGATGATTTAGGGTTAGGATTGGGGTTAGCATAAAAATGGATTCAGTCTAACAGAAAAAAAAACAATAAAATGAGGAGAAAAGCAGAATAAAACCAGGATTAAACCTAAAATAAAGAAAGAAATAAATCGAATTAAAGTCTTTTTAATGTCCACTAAACCTGAGAGAAAGCCAAGATAAAGAGAATAAAACAAGGACGGCACCAGAGGAACCAGAATTAAACCGGAATAAAACGAAAGCTAGATCTGGGAGGAAACCAGAAGATGTTAGAGTTTATTCCTCTGACCTGATCTAATAGCTGCTGGTGGCCTCCTGGTGTGACCCTGGAGATCCTCCAGAGTTCCATGAAGACACAGAACCAGATCCGTTCATTCCTGAAGTGATGAAAACATCTGGATGGTGAGGAGACCTTCACACTGAGAGACAAGCAGACGGCCTCCATGACCAGGGATGAGCTGAGGAGTTCTGAGGGACGCGGTTAATAAATGGATGTTGGTGACGTGTTGGTAGATCAGAGATGTTCCTGCATGAGGAGCATGCTGCCAGCACTCTGCTGTGGATCTGACTGTATTTTATCTACGCTGAAAGATTTGCAGCAATTATTAAATCCTCTTTCATGTCCGACGCGTTCTGTAGCAGAAAGAAATCTGGTCCTGCTGGAAGTCTTGAAACTGAGATTTATAAAACTAAGTCAGACGTTAGCCAGAGTTAGTGACAAGTCTCCCCAGAGTCCAGCAGGGTGTGGAACCAGCGTCAGCACCAAGAAATCTCCTGCTGATCCGACTCTTCACGCGCTGCTTCAGTTCATTCAGCTTCCTGAAGCCTTTTAATCATGCTGAGGTCTGGGCTTTGACTAGGCCGTTGTCACGCATTCATTCTTTCCTCTTGTGTGACCTTGAGTGCCCAACGTAAATGTGACGCATTTCTGCAGAAATAATTCAGGCAGCAAACCTGTCGGGGTTCCAACTTTTCAGTCTGAAAACATAAAACAGCTCAGAACTGTTGCTTTAGTAACATTTCAACCGTAGAAGAACCTTTGGAAGAGAGACAAACATTTTGTGCATGCAACCAGAGTTACTGCTGATGATTAGCTGCTGTGTTTTGGATCATTGTGCTCTCAGTGTCCAGGTCCTGTGGCTGCAGGCCCACATCATCAGCCCTCCTCCGCCGTGCCCTACAGCTGCTTTGACACGTTTGGTTTGAGGTGCTTAGCTTTCACCTAAATACTCAACTTTGGTATTCAGGCTTCAGCCTCTGAACTCGAGCTGAATCTGCTGCGTTGCCACTCCTGAGATCCACAGAGTAAAGGGGCAGCAACGGTTGCTTCTTCAGTGTCGTTGCTCAGAAATGAAGGTAAAAACTGGACTGGCACAGGGTAAGAATGAGAATCACATTAAAGTCTGAGGAATCAACCTAAAATGGAGGAACAGCCAAAGCTAGAATGGAATGTGATCAGATCTGGGTACAACCTCGATAAAGTCAGCCAGAAACCAGGAGGAATGTGAAATAAAGTCAACATAAAACCAGAAATCAGACGTGAAGCAGCAGAAAATCAGGTCAAAGTCAACTTTAAACCTGAAGGAAATCATTGTGGAACAGAGGAGACGCAGCATGGACCCATCGTGCTGGGTTACAGCTCTTTTCCATCCATCCATTCCTTTTCTTTTCTCTACCTGGGGGGGGTCAGTGGTAGAGAGGTGAGGTCTACCTGCCCAGGTGGTCAGTCTATAACTCTGTTTCCTTCCTGTTTATTTACCTCCTTCTGTACTTCCCTGTTATTTATTATTTATTACATGTTGCCTTATTAGTTGATTGCTCTGCGCTCAGGGTTCACATTTTTCCTCTCCTCCCCTCAGCTTCCTCTGATCAGCTTCCTCTGCTTCCTTCGTCATCTTCCCTCCTCAGCCGAGCATTTAGGGCCTTGGATCCTTTCCCTCACCCCGTACGCGTCCTGCCATGTCCTCCGGTCCTCCCTCCGCCTCGTCTTCTGTTGGTTAAATCCTCCTTCATGTTTATTATGCTGCACCTAACCTCCCGTCTGCAAAGAGCCGAGCGCAGCATGGCAACGAGAGGAGACAGCTGAGCACTGCAGAGCAGCTGGCTGCTACAGGCCTGCGCTCAGTGAACGGCTCTGATCTGCAGCACCGGCTCATTCCTCCATCTGAGATCCTGCTGCAGAGACGAGGGCAGAGGAGGTTTAATATTTTATATTATGGCTCATTTCTGCTTGGTAAATATTGACAGAGCAGCCATGTTAGGAAAAAGAAAGCGTGTTCTCTCCTTTCCTAAAGCTCTTTTTAAGCGAGGTGCCATGAATCCGTTCCTCTACTCGTTTCTCTCTGAGTGAACTCCTTCACCTCTCCATTAACCCGGCCGTCCTTGGCATTCCTCTCACACAGAAACGCTGATACCAGACGGCCTCCGCTAAGCGAGAAAACGAGCGCGAGGAGCAGAAAGTGCTGCAAACAGGTGGAACAAAGAAAGAGGAGTTGTGCCGGCTGCAGAGGAGAGGTTCACTCAGAGGCCAGAGGCTCACAGCCGTTCACTCTGAATTGGCTTTAGAGGATGAAACTGCGTGATTCTCCTGCCTCAATCCAGAAAAGCTTATGTTTCATTTTTCATAATCGGCTTTAGATACACTAGGAAGTTTTTTTTTTGTCTCCACACAATGTGTAAAAGCTCGCACTGCCGAGTCGACACTTTTCAGAGCGAGAAAACCTTTTCAGCTGCGGAGCTCCAAATCACAAAGTTGGGATTTAACGTGGAGAAAATGCAGCTTTTCTTGCAGTTTTTTTATCCCTGCTTTTATTTCTCTGCAGAAAGGATGAAACACAAGACGTTTGTTTGGTCGATTCAACTTCTTCTAACTTTAAAGTTTTCATACCCTTAAACAGTGTCACATGTCAGATTCTACCAACCAGCTTTAATCTGTTTAATTAAGGTTTTATGTTGTCTGCATGGACAGATAAGCTCCAGCCTTTCTGAACCTCAGAGCTGCTTCACTGTTACAGTCAGACGAAGGGCCACCTGTACTGACCATTAACCTAGCAGTCAGAGTTCACCTTAACTTTATGTAGAATAAACACATTTTTCATGCTTTGTTATAGATTTTTAAATCTATATAAAAGCAGATGTGAATGAAGTGAATGTAATGTAATAAAATAAGGTTTTAGATGCAGCTCAGTTTTTTTAGAACAGGCTCCTGGGGGCCACCTGTGGTCCTCAGGGCCACTAGGTGCCGTGGACCCCATGTTGGTGAACCCTGGATTAGACCGAGAACATGTGTGGAAATCTGTTTTCAAGTCTTACTAGAGATTCTCAGTTGAATTCAGGTCTGGACTTTGACTAGGCCACCTGATTCTGATCTAAGGCATGTCGCTGTAACTCTGGCTGTAGGTCTAGGGTCATGTAACAAGTTTTCCTCCAGGTTTCTCCTGGTTTTAGCTCCATCCATCAACTCTGACTGGCTACCTCGCCCCTGATGAAGAAAAGCATCTCCGCAGCATGATGCTGCCACCACCATGTTTCCCTGTAGGGATGGTATGTTGAGCAGGATGTTAGTGTTGAGCTACATGTTGCATTTTTGATGAAATCCAAAATGTTAAATCAAGGGTTTCTTTAAACAAAGGTTTTCTTCTCCTTACTCCTCAATAGAGCACAGATCTTTGGAGTCAGTGACTGACTTCTCCTGTGAACAGATTCTCCACCTGAGCTGCTGGTCTCTGCAGCTCCTCCAGAGCCACCATGGTCCTCCTGCTTCTCTGATCAATGCTCTCCTGGTCCAGCCTGTCAGTCCAGGTGGACGTCCATGTCCTGGTAGGTCTGCAGGTGGTCCATCCTCTCTGCAGGTCCACATGATGATCAGAACTCTGGGAGGTTCTGTAGAACCTGACCTGCAGGAAACTGGACCAGAACCTCCTCCCTGACCTGTTGGGTTCCTGGTCTTTTTGTTTTATGTAACCAGGAAACTACCATCGAGTTTAATGAGGTAGACTCAGTGCAGACCAGGATGGAAACATTACATTTAAATAACTTGCATAAAGACTATTTCAAAGTAAACAAGTCTGTAAAAAGTTACACCTGACCAAATGAAAACACTGACAATTTAAAGAAGCCATCTTTAGATCTAGCTGCAAGACATAAATCTCATTTAATGAAAGAAAAACCCAAATTGCTTCTATGAAAATGATCAAATGAAAGTCAGAAATAGATTTTCAACCATGCCTCAGCAGAATGATCTTAAAAATTAAACTCATGAACCAGGCCTGGCTAAAAATGATGGTACGCCTAGAAAAGACAGAAAGGGACACATTAAATCAAGGTGTGTCCACTAATTAGCATCACAGGTGAGCAGCACCTGAACGGATCAGAGGACGCAGAGGAAAGAGATTAGAAAGAAAATTACAGCCAAGCATGTTGAAGGTCGAGGCTATGAGGTCTCTGAGCAGCTTGATGTTCCTGTGTCTACAGTTGCAGATTATTCAGAAATGTAAGATGTGACGCAGGAGGAAACTTTAGGACAAATCAGAGAGACGGTTAACAAGAACGGTAACAAAGGAGCCCAGAAACACGTCTAAAGAGATTAAAGGTGAACTTCAAGGAAGATCAGCGTCAGACCGCACCGTCTGTCGTTGGAGACAAAGTTTAAAGGTAGACGACCCAGGAGGCTCAGGAAAAAGACAGAATTGGCCGAACTACATGTTGACGAGCCACAAAGCGTCTGGGAGAATCTCCATGGAGAGAAGAGACAGAGATGGAGCTATTAGCCAAGTTACTCCAGCTCTACGTTCACAGACGGACAAATGAATCATGTGAAGAAAAGATCACCGTCCTTACTGTGGAACATGGAGGAGGTTCTGTTGTGTTCTTTCATCTGACAGTCTCTGCAGGGTACGATGAAACCTGAAGACTATCAAGGGATTCTGGACAGAAATGTGCTCTCAGTCGCAGGATAAGGACCAGATCACAGCTGAAAACACCAAAAAATGGCTTTCTGGACTCTATGAGCCTCGAGCTAAAACCTGTGGAGCCTCTTTGGAAGGAGCTGAACGGGCCGTCTGGAGACGGAACCATCACTTTGCTCCAGGCCTGTTTCATGATCCTTCTGTTTAGCATGGTTAAAAAAACAATGTCTGACTTTGGTTTGTCCATTTTCATAGAATCTATATTTATTCCTTTTGTCACATTCAGGTTATTTCTGTGATCATTGTTGGTTTTTCTTTCACTAAACGAGTCGGCCGTACTTTGCATTTCTAAATAAACATTTTATTCTGCAACCCGTCAGACCTGCAGCCAAGTCTGTGTCTGTGATTCCTCTGTTAGACCTAAGACAGGATTTCACATATGAATCCACCTGGAGAACATGCCAGTCAGGTCTGCAGCTCTCATCCTTTTGTCCGGACTGCGCCTCCTTCCTCCCAGCTGACTGTAAAAACCGCGGCTCCCCATAGGCTGTGGACAGGACGCAGGGGGAGACGATGACATCACCTCCAGCCAATGGCGGGGAAGAGACGGAGAGACGAGCGGCAGGACAGGAGGGACGGATGCAGACAGAGAGACGGATCCGAGGAGAGCTGCAATTCTGGGTTCTGCTGAACTCAGCAGCTCAGATCAGTGAGAACGGAGAGAAGGAAAAGGGAGCGTGATAAACGAGGCAGAGAAGGCGACTAAAGAGGCCGTTAAAGAGGCGCGGAGTAATAAAACATCAGTTAATGGTTCCAGGGCTGCAGATGAGCTGATCGGTTATCAGAAGTGAGCTGCTAAAGGATGATCGGATGGGAGGATGGAGGGAAGAAGTGATGAGCTGTTAAAGTTGGAGGAGTTGTGTTTGGACCCGTATTTGGAAGTGAAAACACTTAAATAATCACTTTGCATTAAATCGGTAATAAAGTAAAAAATCTTGGTGTTGTTTTCAACCAAGACATGTCATTTAAATCCCATATTAAACAGGTTTCCAGAGTTTCCTTTTTTCACCTCAGGAATATCGCCAAAATTAGAAACATTCTGTCCAGGAGTGATGCTGAAAAACTGGTCCATGCATTTGTTACTTCAAGGCTGGACTATTGTAATTCTTTACTATCAGGAAGTCCACAAAATGCAGTTCAAAGCCTTCAGCTGATCCAAAATGCTGCAGCAAGAGTTCTGATGAAAATCAACCAGAGGGATCATATTTCTCCAATTTTAGCTTCCCTTCATTGGCTTCCTGTTAAATCAAGAATAGAATTTAAAATTCTTCTTCTAACGTATAAAGCCCTTAATAATCAAGCTCCATCATATATCAGAGCTCTGATTACCCCGTATGTTCCTAACAGAGCACTTCGCTCTCAGACTGCAGGTCTGCTGGTGGTTCCTAGAGTCTCTAAAAGTAGAATGGGAGGCAGATCCTTTAGCTATCAGGCTCCTCTCCTGTGGAACCAACTCCCAGTTTTGGTCCGTGAGGCAGACACCCCGTCTACTTTTAAGACTAGGCTTAAAACTTTCCTTTGTGACAAAGCTTCTAGTCAGAGTGTCTCATGTTACCCTGAGCTACCTCTATAGTTATGCTGCTATAGGCTTAGGCTGCTGGAGGACATCAGGGTCTATTTCTCTCTCTCTGCTGAGTTCTCCTACTGCTCTCCAATCTGCATTGTTTGTTGTTATTTCAGCTTTTTGTTCTCTGTCATTTTTCTCTTCATAGAAGGTACACCTGGTCTGGTGTTCTGTTAGCTGTGACATCATCAGGGGAGGCAGATCATCCTCTATCACCAGCTAACATAGAAAGTACTCCTGGGTCAATGTGAGCTTCTGAGCTTTCTGTGTCTCTGCTCTGTCTTCTCTAAGCCCCAGTGGGTGGAGGCAGATGAGCGTTCACACTGAGCCTGGTTCTGGTTCTGCTGGAGGTTCTCCTCCCTGTTAAAGGGGAGTTTTCCTCTCCACTGTCGCTTCATGCATGCTCAGTATGAGGGATTGCTGCAAAGTGCCGGGGACTGTCCGCTGTGGCTCCATGTTCCTCCAGGAGGAGGGAACGCTGCAACCTGCTGCTTCCTGAGAGAGAAACTCTGAACCAGCCTGAATAATAAGCTAAACTTCACTGCATTGTTTTAATAACTAGTATCAATTGAAACATTTGTGGCCTGTGTAATGAATTTGGTTGGCACCCAAACGGCATTTTGAAAAAGATTTGGTCTGCCAGCACAGGCGTCTGATGCAGAGGGACGATTTTAGTTTTTAATTAGAGCAAAATTATTACAGTAAAGTTAAAATCCTACAAATGAAAATGCTAAGTACAGCACAGAGTATTTATTCATGTCACTGTAAACTCAAAGTGAGAGCCAGCTTGGTGCTGTGTGGGCAGAACCAGCCGTCACCATGGAAAGCGGAGCACCAGCTGCAGCTCACCTCCATGAGGTAATGCTTCTGGCGAGCGGCCAGCGTCTCAGCGTGCTGCCGACGGATCAGAACCGTCAGAATCTGAGGGGGGGGGGGGCGTTACGCAACACCGGCCTCTGAGAGAGGATGGCAGGAACAAAGAGGAGAGGAGCACTGCGGCAGCTCAGGTTTGCCTCCTGAACAGCAAGAGATGCACGTTACAGACGATCAAACATCTCAGAGGTTCAGAACCCCAAAGAGGTGAAAACACAAGAAAAAATCTGCTTTAGTTTTTAAAATGTAAGGATTTAAAGTTCCTCCGCAGGTCCAACCTCCATCAGTGTCTCACTGAGACCTTATTCCTCAGATATGTGCTCAGAATAAACCTCCTAATGATTACATCATTTCCAGCTTATAGATGAATCAGACGTCATAAACTTCTTCAAAGATCTGCAGACGCACCGAACACTGGAGCCATGCTTCAGGTAACCTGCGCTGCTCGTCCCACCAACGCCTCACAGAACCTCTTCAGGAGGGAAGTCCAGACGTTCCTCCATCCAGAGATGCTGTCCCAGGAGATCTGAAGGAGATCTGAAGGAGATCTGAAGGGACACGTCGCCCCCAACAGGTTCTGGTTTGTTCTGGAGTCTGCTGCCGATGAGACACGGTGAACCCAGACACCCCACGGTTCTGCTGCTTCCATCCAGGATACTGTTCTCTCAGCCGGGACTCACATCAGAGGACTGATGGTGAGGGTCCGATCGAAGCAGTAAACCCAGAAGCCAAACCAGAACCAGAGCTCAGGAAACCTGAACTGATGAACCTGAGACAGAGACGGCTGTCCTGGACGCAGAACCCAACGTTCTCCTGATCTAGAACCAAATCCTCAGACCAGCCGCCCAAAGTGGGGCAAACATTTGCACTCTGCAAGGAAAATAAACCTGTTGAGGAAATGAAATCCTGTCATAGGGTCACAGTTTATGGGAAATGATAAAAAGAACAAGTGACACAATCAAAACAAATATAAAGGATTGTTTAAAGTTCAGAAACCCTTTCAGGCGGATTGTTTTGCCTCCTTTTGTTTCTGCTGCCTCAGTCAAGAGTAAAAACAGATTACCCAGGAAACATTTACAGCAGAGGAAACCCAGAGCACACTGCAAGTCAGGGATGGAGGACAGAAACTGGATCAGATCATCTGCAAAGCAGAACCAGTCCCACATCAACCCCACAGCGAGGCGGCAGCCTTTCCTCCACAGCTGCTGGACTGAAGATGAAGGCAGAGTTACTGCAGGAATCACAGGAGATTTCCCTTCTTTGGGTTACGTAGGCCTGCGTGTCCGCCCTGACCGCTGAGGCCAGGCAGGACATGCGGGCACACATCACTTCACTTTCCATTTCACACAACAGATATTATTCAGAAACACAAACCTAAGCTTAAAAAAAAACGTTTCCAGGAAAGTGTCACATTTCTGTTTTCCTTAAAGCACTTAAAAAGCAAAGCTGAGCTCAGTTGAGTATTTTCCATTTACAGCATGGATCCAAAAGCAGCAGCTGAGGAAAAAGCCACAGAAAGCAGAGGAAGCAGCAGGTAAGTGTAAAAAGAGCTAATTAGAGGGAATGAGGTGGAGAGCTGAGGGAGAATAATTAACAGAGAAAATACTAAAATCTTTATCAAGATGCACAAAGAATCTAATCTACCTACAATGGTTGCAATTAGAGAGCAGACATGATAAAAACTAAAGACACTATCCGCCTTGTTTTCAGCAGAAATACAAACAGCGAGTTGACGGTTTTATTTTGTACTTCCTGTCGGTCACTTCCTGTCCCTGGCTAGCTGCCGGTTCTGAAGAAGCTCCAGCAGTCTGGACCTCTTCCAGCCTCCCCAGGAGCTGCTGGTCATCTTCTGGTCCGGTTCACCCACAGAACAGAACCGGGCCAAACGGCAGCGACCAGGTCTGCAGGGAGGACCATCAGGGCTGAACTTCCTCCATCCAGGACCTGTGGGGGTCCAGGGTCAGGAGAAGACCTCTGCTGTGTTAGGTTTACTCCTCCTGCTGGACTCTGACCATTACATCCTAATTAGCCCAAAGACGGCACATCCTCCTCAGAAGCCTCCCTTTATTCATGTCTGTAGTTTATAAACCAGTTCTGCTCATTTCTGAGTTTGGTGACGCCTGCAGGAACGACGCCGCCTGCTGAGAGGCAGAAACTGTTCAGCTCAGACTTCCTGTCAGAGCAGCAGCTGCAGAGGAGGAGAAACACTCCCAGCTCTCCTCCAGAGTGCAGACCAGTGTCTGATTTTGGGCTGGCCCCCTCCTCCTCCTCCTCCTCATCCTCATCCTCCCAAAAAAAGTACAGAGTCAGAGCTCTCTCTGGTGGTGCCAAACCTGAACTTCAGCAGCTGAAACTTGGCCAACTTTGTTCTGTCTGGCAGCCACGCAGCCTGCAGAGGAACAGGAACACTTGGTCTCACAGCCACGCCACACATTTCATCCTGGCAGGCGTGATTCTCACCCATCATGTTCTCCTGTTGATGGACTGCAGTTCTCTGGTTAAACCGTCCTTCAGCATCGATGTCCTGTTTCTCACGGAGAGAACGGACACTTTCAGATTCCCAGGGAGTCTTTGAGCATCCATAAAATTATAGTTCATTAACTTGAAGGTTTTAATTCTTGCTGGTAACTATATGCTCACTTTTCAACCTCAGGGAATATTTGTCTGCTCCATCCAGGCAATCACACACTGATCTAAATTATCTATAAATTAACCGCTGTCAGTTATTTTGACTGGAAAATTTAAATCGCATCAGATGCTGAGGACTAGTTGCACGCTTTGAGCTGAGTGACGTTGGTGCATTTAACTGATTGAACGTTATGTCTGTGGGAATTTGGAGCCATTTTTTACCAATAAATTCATTTTGGTGACGTAATGAGTCTTGAAAAACATTTTTGATTCAATTTTCAATTCAGTTTTATTTAATTTCTGTAGCGCCAATTCATAATACACATCATCTCAAGGCTCTTTCCAAAGTCAGCTTCCATCAGATCCTCCAGGTTGGTGAGAAAGTTTCCTCTCTAAGGAAACCCAGCAGGTTGCATCAAGTCTCTCCAAGCAGCATTCACTCCTCCTGAAAGAGCGTAGAGCCACAGTGGACAGTCGTCTGCATTGTTGATGGCTTTGCAGCAATCCCTCATACTGAGCATGCATGAAGCGACAGTGGAGAGGAAAACTCCCCTTTAACAGGGAGGAGAACCTCCAGCAGAACCAGAACCAGGCTCAGTGTGAACGCTCATCTGCCTCCACCCACTGGGGCTTAGAGAAGACAGAGCAGAGACACAGAAAGCTCAGAAGCTCACATTGACCCAGGAGTACTTTCTATGTTAGAGAAGACAGAGCAGAGACACAGAAAGCTCAGAAGCTCACATTGACCCAGGAGTACTTTCTATGGTAGAGAAGACAGAGCAGAGACACAGAAAGCTCAGAAGCTCACATTGACCCAGGAGTACTTTCTATGTTAGATGGTAATAGAGGATGGTCTGCCTCCCCTGATGATGTCACAGCTAACAGAACGCCAGACCAGGTGTACCTTCTATGAAGAGACAATTACAGAGAAGAAAAAGCTAAAAGCTGAAATAACAACAAACAATGCAGATTGGAGAGCAGTAGGAGAACTCAGCAGAGAGAAATAGACCCTGATGTCCTCCAGCAGCCTAAGCCTATAGCAGCATAACTATAGAGGTAGCTCAGAGTAACATGAGCCACTCTGACTAGAAGCTTTATCAAAAAGGAAAGTTTTAAGATTAGTCTTAAAAGTAGACGGGGTGTCTGCCTCACGGACCAAAACTGGGAGTTGGTTCCACAGGAGAGGAGCCTGATAGCTAAAGGATCTGCCTCCCATTCTACTTTTAGAGACTCTAGGAACCACCAGCAGACCTGCAATCTGATTGGCTCATGGAGTTAAAGGGCTTTATGTTTTCGACTCAGCCATGGTGAGTGAGTGAAAATGATTTTTAAAGGCTGGTTATTGGCACTGCGCTGATTCTGTTCGGGTTAGATCTGTTGCAGACAGTCTGCTGCTCTCTGCCTCGTCCTGCACACGGTGGTTCGATCAGATCCATGAATACATAATTGAACCAAACCACCCTTGATAAGGAGATGGTGCATCTCAACGAGCTAATCTAGAATTAGTCAAACGCTCTATAGACAAAACTTTACAGCTTCCAGTGTAAAATGAGAGGAGCCTCGCTGCACCACAGATCTGATTTACGTTAATAAATCCAGCGTACCGTCTGCGTATGAAGGGTCATTTTTTTGTTTCATTCAGGTGTGGTTGATGGTTTGTAAATAGTAAAACATTATTTCAGTTTGACCCACACTGTTCGTGGTGTGGGTCAAACTGTGGGTCAGTGTCGTTGCTCCTCAGTTTAACCTTCTGCTGGAGTTCCTTCTTGTTTCTCCTCGTCCTTCAATCAGTCAGTGACCAGCAGTCTGTTCACCTCACATTTTAGCCTTCTGGTCGTCCTTCCTGCCGAGGACATCGGACAAATAAGGCCCAGCAGGAAAAACCTGTAACCCAAATGCTGACAAAGCGGGCGGAGCCGAGCCCAGGGAAACGGAGCGCTTCCTTTCTGTGAATAGAAACACTGAATCTGAGCTTTGCCTTTATTTATCGAGAGAAAAGTAGGAAGATAGTAGCTGCTGTCGCACATTCCTCTGATATCTGGGAAATAAAATTATACAATTTTAATCTGATTTTCTGATAGATCTTTTTCTTTTAATTTTCTTTGTTTCCATCAAGGTGCGTTTGCTTCGCCAGAGTGTTGGAAAAATCTGAAAAGTTGCTAAATTTGCCGCTTTATGACTTTAGGTAGAAATGGTTTTCATTGAGTTACATCCATCAGCCACCATAAAATACTGAAAGCATAAAAGTATCAGTATTCTGGTGAAAGTAGAGAGTACACCAAGCCTTCGTTGGAGCTCCAAAGCTTAGCCAAGCATGTCTCCCGCAGCAGGAAGACTTCCTGTTTCCTGTCCAATCAGAGCCCAGACTCCAAAGAGACACGCCCACACTCTCATTCACGTCCCAGACTCTTTAACCTCTCAGATCTCACACAGAAAACTCTGCATGTAAATCTGCATGTGAAGACACCAAAAGGTTCTGATATGAACTGTTAAAGTTTTATTATTGTTTGAGGCTAGAATTGATGTCAGTGTTTGTGTCAGTGCTGCTGTGGACCATTCCTGAGCAGCTTTGTCCGTCTTTCTCCACCATCAAGAACCTTCTAAGTTCCCAACAGCAGAAAGAGAAGGAGAGCCGCGGTTCTTGCTCTGGTTCTGAAGCCGTTGTGTTTTACCTGAGCAGAGACTGCCGGAGCGCCACTGGACCGCTGGAGACCGGAGTAGCTGGATTCAGAGACTCCAACCTGTAGAGGACATGATAAATGAACTGATGACACCTGGAGATAAGCAGCTCCTTGGGGTTGAGGAACAGCTGCGTTCATCATACTTTACGGCTGATTCAGTCAGCTGTCAGAACGCCGGCGTTTCCTTTGAAAGTTAATCATCTTCTTCATGCAGCCCTCAGATATATCGCCATCTCCAAAACTACAGCTTATTTATGATCTCACAGATCTTTCGGTTTAAATCAGAGCTTTAATCTAAAGCATCACCATATTCACTCTTGATTAGGGGTGAATTTAGATCCTGTACATGGATAGATGTGCAGCAACAGGTTATTGTTGTAGTTCCAGGGAGGTTTGCTGAGAAATCAGCTCATTTTCCTGCTTTATTGATTTATTTCCTCACCGTGTTGCTCGATGGCCTCGGCGGAGCAGTCGAGGCGGGGGTGTTCGCAGAAATACCGCGAGAATTCATCTTGCTGGGTTAGCAGTGCTGGACTGAATAACTGAATCTTATTTGTAGACTTTTACCCTTTCCACCATGCATTTTCATCTGCAGGGATTTTAAATAAAATAATGTCCAATTGAATCTGTTTCATCCTCCCTTTCACATCATATCTGGAACAAATTAGGCGTCAGTCATTAAATAGTGCCGTCCCACATTTTCACTGAGGGGTTTGTTTTGAATCAAGTCCGTACATTTCCCCCACATTCCCCCGTTTCCTTTATCTCTCCTGTAGAGATTACTGCCTCCTCCATGTCACCTCTTTGTTAGAAAACCTCTGTGCTCTGCTTCATCTGGAGCTCTTTTATTGCAGCTTTCACCGTGGCGTTCCCTGCACCCACAAGATCTTTGAAGCCGGCTGGAGAGTCAAACTTTGCTCTCACATCAAAGCAGAAGATCAGTTAAGCGATGGCTCATATCAAAAACCTGCAAACCAGGATACTCATAAGGAAAGGTACCACTTTAAAAGAGTTTTAAAATGAAATTTAAGATGATCTGATTTGACTCAGATAATAAACACGTCCCTTCTGTCAGGAGTTTTCCTCCAGTCCCTAAAAACAGTAATTATCAAACCACACAAAGAACATCGATATCTACAGTCAGACATGGTGGTGGTGAGATGATCTGGACCTGCTTTGGTGCTGCAGGACCTGGATGAATTGCTGTAATTAATGCAACAATGACTTTGGGTCTCTAGCAGAAAATCCTGAAAGGAAGGTCCAACCATCAGCTAGAGACCTAAGACTCAATGTAAATTAAATTATATGGAAGGACAATGATACAAAACACAGTAACACATCAACTGACCAAAGAAAAGCTTTTGAAGGGGTCTAGTCAAAGTCTGAGCTGATATCAGATTTAGATGTTCCCAACTGAGCCATGTTTGTTGTGTTGTGAGCTTAAAACTGAACAATAAAATTATAATGGAAACATAATAAATATATAAATAATAAATGCATATTTAGGAAAAACTCAATGCGCAGCAATACTTGTGCTTTCATGCTTCATGCACTCCTAATCTGCTGGTTATACATGTTCCTGATAGTGCAAGAACTAATTAATAATTTGTCTTCTTTCTAAAACAGAACAACTGGATCATTTTAATACATTTGAGCTTCTTGAAGACATTTAGTGACTCAAACAGAATTAGTGAGCCAGCTGTGAGACCTGCAGGGCTGAGAGCAATCTGTCCATCTCAGCCGATGAACTTCAGTGTGTGGAGTGTGCACGGCCTCCAGGGAGTCTGCATGCATGGAGGTACACACACACACACACACACACACACACACACACACACACACACACACACACACACACACACACACACACACACACACACACACACACACACACACACCCAAAGTGGGATAAATGCCTTTAAATGTCAGAGCTGAGTTCATGTTCAGGTCAATATTTCACATGCCAGATGCTGATGGCATGACATGGCTGCAAACATGCAAACACACAAGAGGGGATGGATGGATGGATGGATGGATGGATGGGTGGATGGATGGATGGATGGATGGATGGATGGATGGATGGATGGATGGATCCCCAGGGGTTTGATTACTTCGTGTAGCTTTTAGTTTTGTTCAGTATTTGCACCAGGGACGGCTGGTATAAGTGGGCTAGTAGAGCTAAGCCTGCCCTGGTGTTTACAATAAAACATACAATATAAAATACCTACTACTCAAATAAAAAATATAGGCTATCACATTTGGTCAAATTTAAACAAAACTGATACCAAAATCCCCATAGAGCTAATTTTTCACAGCCCCACTTATGTAACGTCTCCCTTGGTTCAGAATGATTGACAGACGTCTCGCCACGCCCCCTCAGTTTGCACTTCATGGGGGATAATTGTTTTCAGCCCAGGATCAACCCAAGGGTTAGGGTTAGCCAATGAAGGCGGATGTTTATTAATGTGCATCGAGCACGAGTCCATGTGGGTGTGGTTTGTCTTCTCTAAGCCCCAGTGGGTGGAGGCAGATGAGCGTTCACACTGAGCCTGGTTCTGGTTCTGCTGGAGGTTCTCCTCCCTGTTAAAGGGGAGTTTTCCTCTCCACTGTCGCTTCATGCATGCTCAGTATGAGGGATTGCTGCAAAGCCATCAACAATGCAGACGACTGTCCACTGTGGCTCTACGCTCTTTCAGGAGGAGTGAATGCTGCTTGGAGAGACTTTGAAGCAATCAACTGGTTAGGGTATCCAAATCCAGCAAAAGGAAAAACGGCAAAATAGGAGTTTTTTCTATGACTTGGTTTCAGTGAAAGGGCTGGCTAATGGCAAGTTAAGCTAAGGAATCTATTTTCTGTTTTCTGTGTTTGCTGTGTGGAGGAAACACGCTTGGACTCAATAAGGAATAGTTGATCTAGAACATTTATCATTGAAACCCCTTAATGGAGGCAAATTAGGTTGGCCAACTGACAGAGAATCTGCATAAGCTTGGTTTTTGGCATGTTTTGATGACTTTTTAGCAGTTGCATGCTTCTGTTGTTGGAATCCAATCTGCTGCATTTTATTACCTATAAATAATTATTTGTTAGCGCACCTTACAATTATCACCACCACCCGCCACTGGTTTCACCCTTTAGTTTTGTTTTTCTTTAGATCCTTGTTTCTGCTCAGTATTTATGTTTGTAGTTTATACTTGTATCTGTTAAATTCGGTTCCTGTCTAAAGCTTGTTACACACTCCATGAGATGAAAGAAGTTTTTTTCTCGTAGTTAGGGTGGGAAGAACAGAAAAAAATTAGTTTTGGCTCTGTATATCCATACTACATGAGACGCTCAGCCACACATCACTGAATTTTCTTGTAAGCCATCATTCATCTTGTGTTAATAAATCACTCTTTATACAACATTTGGCTTCCCAGCTCTTGTCTTTACTTCGGTCCTGATCTATATAACACAAACCTGACATGAATGAATGGATGTCTTGCTGACATAAATAGACAAAACCATCAAGACATTCTCATCTTAAACTTTTTCTTTGTCTGCGTTTGTTAAGAACATCTTCAGCAGTTCTCTAACACTGTTTTCTCATTCGGGAGCTCCTGAAGTTCCCTTAAGAAATAATTATATAAATGGCAAGGACTGCTCCAATCCTCATTTAATATCACTTTATTATCAGCAGAAATTAGATACATATAGGATAAACATTCAAAATGGTTCACCTTCTCTAAAATCTAAATAATAATTTTCACCCATCAGATATTTATCTGAACCTGTATGTAATTCTTTCATAGCGAATTGAATTCAGACAAACTTAGATGTAGCGGAGAGGTGAAGTGTCTTCATTAAGTTTTTATATATCCTGTTTGTTTAGTAAATTCTTAAAACACCGTCCTATTTTTAAACAATTTATACGCTGCTGTTTATCAGAGCTATAAGATGAATGTGACTGAAACATTTCTGCAGGAGAAGCCACGTTCCCTGCTGCTAGAGTTCTGAACCCAGTCTTGGTTCTGATACTTGCTGCCTTTGGTCCCTTGAGCACAACACAAGCATCAGCAAGATGAAACATGAGGAATAAAGTATGAGTAAAAGAAGAAGAGCAGATCACCAAATCATGAGGTTTTGATGCAGTGCTGTCAGATTCTTCCTGTGACGATTTCCCTTCCAGTTCAGTCAAACTCATCTCACGCTTCATAAACCATTTCTGCCAGTTGCAGTCACCCCACCTCTTTCCCTCTTTCCCTCTGCTCCCTCCTTTTTCCTCTTCTTCACTGGTTTGTCATCTTTCTTTATCCTCCTCATTCCTGATCTCTTTGTCTTTTGTCCAGACAGACATTTCTGCACACACTCACATAAACAAGCTTGTATTAACAGGTGTTCTTCCCTGTTTCTCATGCCGTGCTACATGCACGCCATCAGGTCTGTGCCTTTAACTGTGTTAGGACTTTGCATAAACATCCATTTATTTCAGTAACAGCATCTACGCTTTAACCTAATTCACACCTCATCTCTAACCCAAACCTGTAAGCCTAAGAATCAGTGTCTGTGTCTAGAACCAGGCTTTGTTCCTCATAAGCTCTATGCGTCCTCAAAAGGTTAGTAAATATCAGAGGTCCTAAATAGGCACCATAACAAGCACACACACACACACACACACACACACACACACACACACACACACACACACACACACACACACACACACACACACACACACACGTGTGCGTGAAGCTGATATCAGGAGATCAAGGTTGTTAAAGGTACAGTTTCTTCCATCAACGTCACTGTCAGGAAACATCACAGATGCAATAATTCAGCCGCAGGGGAGGAAACGGGAGTGGAGAGGAGGAGAAATAAAAGAGGGAAGACAAAAGAAGACATGAATAAAGAAAGGATCAAAAAAAGAGAGATGGAGAAGGAAGAAGATGGGGAGAACTGAGGGGGACATGATGGAAACAGGAGGGAAAAAAGGAAGAAAAACAAGAATGTAGTAAAAGACAGAAAATAAGGATAAAGACAAATGAGGGAGAAACAAAGGGGGGAAAAAAGAAAAAAGATGAATACAAGAAAGACAAACTGGGAGGAAACAAAGGATGAGGGGGGAGGAATGGAGGATGCTGAAGGAAAAAGACAGAGGAAAAGAAAGGTGAATGAGAGCAAATGAAACCAAAGAACAAAGAAGGATGGGATGGAAAAAAAAATCACACAGGAGCAAAGTACGCAGAGAGTAGAGAAACAAGATAAAATGAAGAAAAATGAAGAGAAATGAAGAAGAGAAAAAGAATAAATAAGACAGAAGAAAAAAAGCCAATGCTAAAACAAAGAAGGCAATTAAAAAAATGGAAAAGAAATCAAGACAAAAAGAGTGAAGATAAAGAATAGAAAACAAAAGGATGAAAATGACAGGAAACCAGAAGACATGCGAGGTAAAGACATAAAGAGGAAGAATAGGAAAAAGAAGCAAATGAACAAAGTGGAGCGCGCTCAGAAAGGAATACACAGGAGGACCGAAACAGAGAGGTAGAAGAGGAGAAGATGAAGAGCGATCAGCTGCTCTACAGCAGATCATTCCAGCGTCTCTCTAGAAGAACAAAGACGCTTCCAGAGAGGTGGACTCTCGTTCCTTCCAGAACCAGGAAAGCAGACCTGCAGCTGACCCCCCCCCCCCCCCCCCCCACCTGCACATATCCGCATGATCTCTGCTCTGCGTGGAGCAGATTCATTGATCAGAGCTGCTGGTACAAAGAAAACTCAGAAACTATCCCCTCAGCGCTGCAGTGACCCACAGAGACAGCAGGGGGCAGCGGACTCCAGACCTGACTGCAGAGAAAGGAGCTGGTTGGCCAGAGACCAGAGAGCTGGGAAAACTTCAACTAGGACAATAGTCACAGATTGTCCCACATTTATTCATCTGTTTTTTTTTAGTTATTTGGTATTTTTGATGAATGGTGAAGATATTTATTCACAAAAATGCACAATTGTAAAACAAAAAAAGTAATAAAGTATGAAACGTCTCCACGGCAGAATCAGAATGGCTGATAATAGAATTATTTTAACAATCAGTTATAAAGTAATAAAGTATGAAACGTCTCAACAGCAGAATCAGAATGGCTGCATGGTGAGAACAGAACAGTTCTGTGGCACACGCCTCATTTTCAGGCCACAAAAACGTCCAAAACTGCAAAAGCATGAAGGGACCAGAACCCACTGTGCTGCATTTTAAAGCCAAAGAAAGGGTTAATGCATATTAAACCCTCTAAACTTGCTAATTTTTATACACAAGCCTTTTTATGCGGATGGTAATAATATCATACAGTGACAGTTTGTTCCATCAGATCCTTTTAACTGCTGAATATATAAAGGAGCAAACAATCACATGTGGGTTTCCTCAAGGCCGTGTCCTTGGCCCACATTTATTTAATGTCTACAGCTCCCCCTAGCTCAAATACAGAGTATTACAGCTTCTCCTACCATTATTATGCTGACAAAACACAACTTCATATTTTTTAGTCACCTCATGACCACAATCGTGTGAGAATGTGCGATCATATCCGTGAGTTAATAGGCCAGAATCTCCTTCAGTCTAACGCAGAAAAGATGGAAGTCGTCGTTTTTGTTCCTCAAAGTGCAAAACCTGGAGATTTGCTCTCAGCTAGACAGACCAAAATCTCACTGCACATTAGAAAATGCAGATAAAACCTTCATGTAATTAAAAAAACTGGTCTCCTAAACATAAATCATGATTTTGGACCAGAAATGTTCGAACGGAAAAACCAAATGCAGGTTCATGTCAGCTCAGACTGCCTTAAAACCATCGACTCTGTGTTAACCTGGTGTCCTTCCAGCATTATTCTCCCAGGTCAGATGAAATGCTGGTCGCTGTGAGGAAGACGGACAGGTGGTTAAAGAAGAAGTGGTGTGCTAATGAGGAACGGCAGCGCTGAGATGACCTGCAGGCTGCTGGAGCACGACTGCAGTCTGCTGCCAGAGAGAGGACTGGAAATGAACCTGCTGGCATCATTTGTTTCCTCTCTCTCCATCCTCAGCCGTTTCTATCTTCTGCTCTGCGCTCTCTTTGTTTCTTTGTTATCTGCCGTCTCTCCGCGCTGCAGCATCTATTCTTCTAGCTCTGCTTACAGAGAGATCCTGCAGCCACTTGCAGAGCATTTCCATTCAAAACAACAAAAACTCCTAAGATCATCCATCTCAGCATACACACATTAAAGGTTCAATTTTCTCCTCTCCTTCTCAGCACTCATGTGTCTGAGAGCCCAGATTCTGCTGCAGCGTGATAACTGGAGACATCAAAACCTGGATGTGCTGCCGGCGCCTCGCCTCAGAGTATCACGGCTCCCCAGGAAACAACCAGTAAACCAACTACTGGATGAAAACCTGTGCATGAATCCTTGTGCTTTTTACCAAAACCCTTCTGCTCAGTTAGGTTCACACCTCCTTTTAAGATCTGATTAGTTTTTAAGCCTCTCAACCTTCTGATCCCATCTTCTCTATTTGTCAGATAACACAGACGAGGAATCTGACTCTGATTTAAACAAAGCTCACAATGTGCCAACAAACACAACGAAAATGCTAAACCTTTACCAACCAGCCTCTGAACAAATAAATGTAACTAAAATTTGAACTCCTAAAGAGCTAAATTATAACCAGTGTTTAAGAACTCATGGAAATATAATAATAACGCAACAAAAGTTGTTTTCAGGCTGACCTGGAATCAGCAACACGATGAAAATATTCTGATCAGCCAAGATTCAACAACCTTCAACAAGGTCCTCTGGGTCCATAAACACACCAGAAGCCCTGAATCCATAGACACAGAGAACAAATTCTTTATTAGCAACAACTCCTCTGACCTGTACATATCCTGATTTAAAATGGCTGAATGAATAATTAGTTAAGCCCTGACTGACAGACATAAAGCTGTGTGACCATGCAGGTGTCGGCTGCCGCTCAAAAACCCAAATGTTCACTTCAACAAACAGCTTTTATTGCCATTCTGCACATGCACAACAAAAAATACTGCAAGCCCAGTAACTCCTTAAAATAACATTAAACACAAAATGAGAAGCAGTGCTTTAAGTGGCGGCACAGACTAAAATCATATAGTACTCATAATACCGACATATTTAAAATAAAATTTTTAAATCATGGTATTAAATATGAGTTATACAAAAATATTTGCTCAAGAAAGTGACCCCCCCTCCATGAGATCAATGTGTAAAAACGATACCTGAGCTTCAGGTGATACTGGAAAAAAGCTTGGCAATAGGAATGTTGAGAAAAAAACCTCTTTTTTACTGTTGTAGACAAAAAAGTAGCAAATGCATTTTATTTATTGCACTTGACTTGTTTTCTCATTTTAATCCCACTTAAAATCTATTGTCTTTGTTAATTTTCCTCCTTAATACTCAAATCTCATATGTGAACCATTGCTGATGGAAAATTTGTTAAATTTTCATCAAGATTTTAACTTCTCCTCTTACTTATTGCAGAAGTTTTAAAAAAAAATGTTAATATTGAGGAAGCTATTTTGGAAATAAAGATAAACAAACTGGCCTGAATTCTTATTTTTCATTTCCAAATGGGGCCCCCACACAGGGCCCCCAAACGGCTAGCCCCGCCCCTGACTTCTCCAGATGTTTGTGCAGCAGCAGGTTCTGTTGGAGGCGCTGATGCAGATGTTTCTTGCAGTGAAGGTAAAGAGTTGTCATTCAGCTCTGCTCCAGTTCAGGTTCTAGCCGCTTGGACCCAGAGAAAAATCAGAGGATCTTTTTCCTCCGCTGTGCCTTCATCATGCCGCCGTCCACTGAATGCACCGCAGGCGTGCATCAGAAGTCCCAGTACGCTGAGGGGTAACATCTAGAGGTGCCGGTACCGTTTACCGGTCCATACCGGCCCAATAAAGCACTTTAAAAAAAGTTTAAAAGTTGCTTACTTTTGCATAGGAATTTATTTTCATGAAATGATCCAGAGATAATAAGTTTATCTCAGTACGTTAAGTTTATTTGGTGGAATTAAACATTAGTTCATCATCTCAAGAAGAGAACTGAAGCCAGTTTTTGTTGCCATTACAGTTTTTCCTCGCAGTGACTCAGTTTTTAATCACATAAAGTTGAGATAAAGGTAACTGGGGTACATTTGGCCGTCTTTAGTAAACAATCTAAGTTTTGTTGAGCTTTTAAATGTCAAATTCATAAGACCATATAATAAAAACAGTTCTCTTGTTAGAAAGACGCTTTAACTGAATCAAAGTGGGTTCTGGTTCTGGATGTATCAGCGCTCTCAGATGTTGATGTGAAAAATTTTCACTTTTCTCATATTTTAGCCTAAAAGTTTGATCATTTGTCCTGAATTAGAAGCAAACGTTGATATTTTCTGATTATTTTGGGGTTTAAGAGTCTTTTTTCACCTGCAGCTGTTATTTGGCAGCAGACACACATTTATTCACACGTTAGCACGCTAATCGCTCTTATATGTGATAGATTGTGACTTTAGCATCACCAACCAGGCTTTCATCGTCAACATATCTGCTCAGGAAGCATATTAACGCTGAAACGGGCAGAAATCTTCTGGTGAATCACGCCTGATAATGAAACCTGATGGCCTTTCTCTGCATGATTCAGCGGCTAACGCTGCGTTATCGCTGCAGACTGGACCCTGGAGATGAGGTCCTCTGAAGGAGGAGCTGAAGGCAGCAGCAGGTCCTGCATCCTCCCAGGAGCCGCTGGTTTCCAATCATCTCTAAACAGTTTGAACATGAACTGAGCGACTTAAATATCACGTCTCTGTTGTTTTTCCTCTGCAGTGGGTCTGAAGTGGTCCTGTGGAGAGCTGCTGTAAACAAACACGTTACATTCAGCGGGTCTCAGCAGGACAGCAAGAACTCACTGTCAGGTTCTCCACACGTTCCGTCCCAAAGCTCTCTGCAGCAGGAGAACCGTCAGCTGGCATCAGGAATCATTCCAGCCAATAACAACGCTGAACTCCTGGTTAGAGAGGCTGATAACGGCTTACTGAAACATTCCTGCTTCACACTGTTGCTTCAATCAGGAACTGACTGGTTCCCTTCTTAATTTACCTCTAATTAGCCGCTGCAGCGAGGCTTTGTTCTGCCTGGTTTTGTTGCTCATATCACACCCAGACAGCTTCTCAGAGTCACGGCCCGGATCTGAGCATCGGTGGTAGAGTTCAGACTCTTCTGCTTCAGGCTGGAGAGGAACTGTGAGCGCAGACCTGACAGTGCTTTGCTAATGAAACAAACAGCTTAAAACAACGTGAAACACGTTGTTTTAAGCTGTTTGTGGCGAGTTGCACGGAAACATCTCATTTCAGCTGTTCACGCGTTCTCTGGAGTTTTCCTCCCGGCAGGAGGAACCTGCAGGGATTTCTGTAACTGCAGGCATCAGCTGAGGTTTTTCTACTAAAGGAGTTCCAGTCCTGCTACGGAGAAGATGCTCAGCCCGGTTCTTGTTCTGGTTAAACGTCCCACTGACAGACATCCGCTTTAATCTGTCAATAGACCAGACAGCGTTCTCCAACCATCAGGAATCAGGTTTGTCTGTCTTCTTTGGATCGTCGTCCTCCAGGTTCACCAGGAGCGCTGTGGCCCTCAGCCCGGCTCTGAAACAGTGGAGAACATCTGGACTGTAGCTGAGGAGGTCAGGATAGAAATGAGCCACAGGAAGAGTTGGTTTGTTCAGAAGAGAGAAGAGAGAAGTAAAAGCTGAACTAAAGCCTTTACTTTACAACCATTCAGAGATGTTCTAGGCTCGTCAGGGTGGATGGAGGTCTCAGGGATCGAGGCTGGGAGTTGAATCTTTAACAAAAAGGTATAAAAACGGACAAAAAGTGGCTGCACAGCGTCTCCTGTGTTGTCTGAAGCTCACAGCTGTGGTTTTATTCATCAGTGGAGGACATCTACATTCTGTCTGCTTACACAGGCGGGAAATAATAAAAAGTTCATTTTCTCAGCTTTCATTATTCATGCTGTTCTCTTAGACTTTAGATTTATTTGCAATTAAAGCACCAGATGAGACCACGCATGGCCTTGCTTTGGATAGTAGGAGTTGATTTGGGGCTCATAACGCTCAAAAGGCTAAAAAATAAATCTTTCTGCCCCTTAATCTGTTTTTAATTAGCGCTGCCACTGACTGGAGTCAGAGTATGGAATACTAATAGTGTTAAAGCAGTGGAAGTTATTCCAGTGTGTAAACGGTTTGATTAAAAGCTTGTCGGAGCTGGAATCAGATCCTGTGCTTGCAGCCTGGAACCAGACTGGAGCTGCAGCTCATTTATCTCCATCTCCTCCTCCTTCCTCCTATTTATCACCTCCCATGGATCATCTGCTGCTTTTCCCACAAACCTGAGCTTCCTCCACCTGACTAATTAAAACCACAGTTGCAGGTTGTTTGTCATGCAAATTATGGCAATGAACAAAATGCTCTGGTAAAGTCCAAATAAACCAAAACTCTGTGCTTCTGGTGTTTTTGTTCACAAAGTCAAAGCATTCATTTTAAACAGATCTGGAACATTTCCAGCTCAGGTATTGATATCCTGAACGAGCTCATTTTAATTGTATAAAGATGATTTTATTTTGAAGGAAAAGCCTCAGATGTGCAGAAAAATTGGCTTATGCTAAAACAGGAGACTGATGCTGACCTGCAGTGTTTTGTTGAAGGAGAAGCTGACTTTGTTTCCAGTCTATTGTAAATATCTTTATATACCAAAGAATGATGCGCCGCTTCTTTAAGGTTGTTTTTAGCCTGCTTCATGTCATTCATGCTTCTGCTGAATCCTGCAGGTGTGGCAGGAATCAAACCTGGGATTGGCTCATTTTCTAAAAAAAAAAAAATGCTAAATTAAATTGTAAAATTTGATTTATCATTAAAAAAGGAGCAATGATTTTTTCCCTTTGAGTTGGTTGAGTTGGATCTCCAGCTGATGAGGGAAACAATCTTCCATTCCCGTCTGTCTCGACATGTTTGGTGTTTCAGGAACGAGCAAACAGGACCCTGTTGCTGAAACGGGGGCAGAGCCGAGGCAGCAGCTGAATAATTGATCAGGATAACTCCGAGCTTAAGTACAGCGCTCTGACAGACTGCCTGCACTAATGAGGGAATCCTTCAGGTGATTCTGTGGCTTCAAACACACAGAGAGCCTCAGCAGGTTTCAGCCATGAAGACTGTTGTGTTTCCATCACGCTGTGCGTTCATTAGTCCGTCTCTACAACACTTCATCCCTCAGATGGCTTCCAGAGCAGCTTCCATTGATCCGTTTAAACCTAAAGGCGTCACGGCGCTCAGAAAGATCAGATAACTGATGACATCAGGAGACACGGTCCATGTTTCTCACTCTGTTTGCAGCAGAACCTGACGAGGCCGAGTCTACATGGATTTACCATGTTTACTCTGGAAGAGTTTCATTTCAACCGGTTACTGACAATAAAACGTGACTTTCATTGTTTTATTCCCTGATTAATATTCTGACAGAATATTCATTATATTTTTAGATCCATTAAACAAGTTAGCAACATGTTAAAATCAGCACCTTTTTATTTGTTAGAGTCATCATTAAGAAACAACATTAGTTCAGGTTTTGTTTCTTTTTTACCAAAAATCACTTTGGAAAGACGCCTGAAAGCAGAAACGTCTGCTAGAGTCAAAGACTTGGACATAAAGACAGTCGATGCTGCGTATTTACAAGCAGCTCATATAAAAAGAACCAGAGACATGCAGGTACTGACCAGCCTCCCACCCTGACTACAACAGACTCCATCCAGAGTTGATGGTTCATGTTAGAACTATGAGATCCAGCCTCTGACAGCTGTTCCCCAACGTGTTGGTTTACTGCAAGAAAGAAAGAAAGAAAGAAAGAAAGAAAGAAAGAAAGAAAGAAAGAAAGAAGTTTGTGTTATCCGGTCCGCTCATTACATCAAAAATATGGCTTAAAAGTTTTTTTAAGTTAGCACAGAATGTCTGCTAGCATTAGCCGCTATTAGCTTCTCTAATAACTAGCTACTAGCCTAGTTGAAAGTAACTACGGATTGTTTTAAACATGTTTGTTCTCATTTTGCTCCGCCATCGTCCGATAGAACTACCAGTGTTCATACAGCATTAATAGGGAACATTAATGTTGATTTAATGGTGTTTTCTATGTAACTTAATATTAACTCATTAAGCTACCGTTAACGATGGCCACAGGAAGTGACCCGTAACGTCATTTCCGGTCAATCGTCTACTACAAATAATGTTTTGTTTAACTCAGGATTTGCATTGTGAATGGATTGAAACACACTAAACGGCTCAATCCTGAAAAGACCAAAGTTTAATCTCCTGGTAATGAGCCGCGCTCGGTTCTAGTTCAGCACCCAGAAACCAGACCCATTAATCTCAAAGTTCTGGGAAACATTTAAAATCCCTCATGAACAATACCTCTGCAAACTTGACCTACATGATGGGGTAAAAATGCTTGAAATATTAAATATGGGCATAAAACGTTTACATTTATTCACTAAGATGTTAACGGCGTAGTCTCCACATTCAGATCTATAGAGCCATGTGCTTCTTGGCCCTGGCTGTGTCCCTCCTGAATAAACCTGTAACAGAACCAGATGGGTTCTGGACCCTCTGGGTTTTAGCTTTGGCTGAACTCCTCTTTGGGTTATTTCTTCACGGCTCTCTCCTCCTGTCAGCCCAGAAAGTTAGAGAGAAAAACTAGACCAGAGATCTGAGGACAGAGGCAGGAGGCCGAGCGCGGAGCGGGAGTGAAACTCAGGGCAGTAGCAGGGGAGGTGAGGAGGTGCGACTTTTCAGCTCATGTACTCATGATCTTTGCTGCTTACTGACCAACAGGATTGTTGGAGAATCCTAGAATCCTAATCATGGCCACCCTTCCAGCCTTCAGCATGCACACCACAACAGTCCCATCCTGCAAAGCCCCCCCCCCCCAACCTTCTCAGGCAGGTAAACCAAAAATATTCCCTCTTACAGTTTGCATGCACATTAATACTGGAACAATGACATTTCACATTGACGGTACGGATGCTTCATACTGAGTGATTTGTTCTGCTGCAGAAACAGAAGCGAAGCTGGGAAAGTGTTGAAGATGATACTGATGTGGAGATTGAAGATGAAGTTTTTATTGTGTCGGTGTGGGCACATCCTACTGTAACCCGTTCTCATAAAGCTCAAAGTTTAGGATCCATTTTAAAGTTACATTGTGAATGAACTTTTTATTTCTGGTGTGAATAAATCAAGACCTGGGATGATTTATTTGAGACGGCGTACAAAGCTCATGAGTGCAGGAGCCAGCGAGGAGCATCATGGAAGTAAAGATGATCTAATATTGCTAAAGTTAGCATGCTAGCTAACTACAGTAGCAGTTATGCTAATGATTTATTTATTAAAGTTTATTTACTCAGTTTGAAATATTTGCGCAGTCCTTTGTTTGCATTTCGAGGTAAATCTGGGAGAGAAAAACATATAAAACTACGTGAGATCAAGGCAAGAATATTTCTGCAAAGAGTGCAATCTTAGTTTTCTGTTCCCGGTGTTTGCAGAAAGGAATTTTCCTTCATATAAATAGCTGTGAATTTAGGTCGGGGTTATTCCTGTAAACATAAACAGGAATGGAAAATTGGCTGCAGGTGCAACAGTTTGGGTCTGCAGTGTGTGTCTCTGTGCACGGACGTACGGTCACAATACTTTGCTGTTTGTGTCAGGCGTTAATGACAGAGAGAGATTCAGCACACATCCACAGCCCAACAGGAACATTTCCACATTTTCTGCTTTCAGAAACACCCCTCAGCAAATTCCCGTTTTCATGAATACAAATGTGCTCCGCAGTCAGCAGCATTCAACCATCTTTCTGTCACCTTCTGCAAACACACCCCCACAGAAATGAGCTTATTTATGAGCTGTTTCAGGTAATATACGCGTGCACAAGATGCAAAACGAAGAGGAAAAACATCAGAACAGAAACAAGATTGATCTTTTTTTTAAAGGAAAAAAACTTTGGCTGCTTTGATTACTGGCAGAAATGGCTCTATAGGTTCCCTGAGTGGATATTAGTCCTTCTCTCTGATGTGTTCTTGATATGAAAAAGCTACTAGATGCACGCTGCTGTGACAGAACAGCTTTCCTCCAGCAAAAGTCCAATTCAGTCAATTTCATGCCTCAGTATGTGCAGTATACACAGTTTAGTCCACATTCAGTCTTTATTTTCTAGTAAAACTGCAGTGCTGTTTATGGTCGACAAGCCGTCATCATAAACAGAAAGATTTCAGAGTCCGGCTCTCAGACTGAGCTGGCAGGTCATCTGATCTGAAGCTGCTTACCTGCACAGAAATACATTTAAATACCTTTAAATACCTTTAAATACCAGCAATCAGCCTGATGGAGGGGCAACGTCTCTGAGATGCTGCGTTTTGCAGGCAGGTGGATGAAAAAGGATCATTACAAGCCATGGTTTTAGAAAACCGTCTGCAATAAGAGACGCATAAAGAAAATGTATTTCCCAAATATTTATTCTGTTTTTTTGTTTCAGATCATCAAACAAGGATTTCATTTATCTGAGGAAATCTGTGGAAGGGAAAAGATTTTCCACAATGTTATATTAATCTAAATATAGTTTAGTAAATCTCAGCAATGGCAGATATGAATCTGTTTTTGGTATCAGTTGGTTGTTCCTGTAATTCTTTATCAGCTGGTTCTGATGTTCTTTATATCTCTCTCTGCAGGTGTAGAAGCAGACTCAGAGGATGTTATATCACTCTCTCCCTTTCCTCTCCTCTTTTACCTTTTCTACCTTTTAGCATTTTGTCTGTTTCTCTCCTTCTTTCCTCTTCTACCTGTTTCAGTGTCCATTGAACATGAAATAGTCCCAGAATAAGTTATAATAAAGCTTCTTGCATACATAAATCAAACAGAGCTCTATGGAGAAAGCAGTAAGGCTCCACTGGTGAAAGTAAAATCTTTTAGGCTTTAACAATTCTGAAAGCTGCACAGCCAGACAGGACACACACACCAGAGCTCACTGGATCTGGTTGTTCTGCAGGAAACACCAGATCCAGTGGAGGTTTTACTCCAGCCTAACCTCTGATTTGATGCTAAATCAAACCTTAAACTGACGGTTTCTGGTCCAAAGCTGCTAAAAGGGAAACGCAAACACTGACAGAGTGGGAGGAATAAATTAAACCTATTTTCCACCATTTGAAATAAAGCTACAGGAAACAATAAAATGCAGCAGCAGCATGTTTGCATCATGAATATTCATTTACAAGACACCTGCATACGTCAACCAGAATTAGTGTAAAGCCGCACAGATGGTTTTTCTACATGTGGATCCAAGACGGCGAACTGAAGCAGCCAGGAAATGTCGACTGGAAGCGCATTTATCTGAATTCCAGCATCTTTCCTACGTCTCACCCAGGGGGTCCAGAGTTTCCTTCTCAAAGTTCAGGAGCTATTTTGCTGCCATGCAGTCGGAGACTAAAACCTGGAGCAGCAGGAGGCTGATGCAGCTCACACAGACGTGCAGCTCCGTCTTTTTAATCACGTCTCCACTGATTCCTGCAGGAAGGAGCAGGTTGGACATGCTCCCCTGCAGCTGGTGAACACCAAGCTTCCTGCAGAGCGAGGCAGCAGTCAGCGGCGCTGCAGCGGGGAGGGGGGGGGGGGTGTCAGGGTGAGGTCAGGGCCGCCAGGCGTCTGGTTAATGCGGCGCCGCAGACCGGGACCGCTTAAAGTCACAACCATTTCATCACGCAGAGCCGCTGCATTTCTGAGCCAGATGCACCGCTGGAAACCCGACGCTCTTCTTGTTGTGGATCCCCCGTCTCCTGCAGGGTTGAGGCAAAGCTGGGGTCACCATCACAGCCCCGTGGGCCGGCCTCTCACGCCCAGAACCCATTCATGTCTAAATAAAACCTAAAGACTCAGGAGGTAAACAGGTCACATCGCTCTGCATGCAGCCAGCTAGTTTAAACTGTTTTATGGGTTATGCGGCTGACTTCCTAAAGTTCGTCGCTGCACACGAGGCCTTCCTGCATCCATGGCTTCCCTGTGGGAACTGGACTCATGCAGGCAGAGCGCTGCAGCAGCCGGCTCAGGTCATCAGCATGCTTAGGACCTCAGCATGCTGAGGACATCAGCATGCAGCCCACCCCCAGCAGCAGCAGACCCTCCTCTGTCCACCGTCCATCTCCAGCAGGCTCCTGAAGACGAACCCCTGGCTCCAGGGCGCGGTGATGGATTCATCTCCTCGGGGAACTCCTCAGGCTGACCGATGAGGCGGCGAGTCGAGACGCAGATAAATGGAGAGATGCTGACGAACAGCACACCTCATTTTGCTCTCAGCAGGAAGCAGCAGCAACAGATGGAGGCATCAGAGCTGCTCCAGCAATTACTGATATTAGATACTTATAAATGCACGCACACAATAACCAGCAGAAATCCTCAGTTTCCCATCTTTATCCTAATACAGATACAACTTTAATTTAATCTGCATCAGGAAACAAACTGGAGTTAATGGTCCCGCACATTTCAGCTCCATTGCAATTAATCTAATTGACATTAAAAAGGGAAAAACAACACTTATTTACATTCTGCTGCCTATTTTTACCAGTCCATAGTGGTATGCATTGCAAAACCTGAAAAGAAATTAAAGGAGACGTATTTTAGTTTCTCCCTCACTTTCAAACCAGGGCTTTGCAAAAATTGAATTGTATATTTTCACGTGTGATCAGTTTTAATATTTACCATCAATCATCTTTATGTGTCACATACATACATTCCAATTAAACTTGAATTCAGTTATTAAAACAGCTAATAACAGCAACTAATCCTGATACTGTTCTTATATTGCTAGACCAAAAAGAGTTCAGTTTATTATTTTGAAGGGCTCTGACTGGCTGACAGGTTTTAGTTCTGCGCTACACTGCCCCCTATGCCTCTGGCATGTTTAAAACAACGAACAGTGGTTAATTAAAACGGGTTGGTGTAGGACAACCTTTTTAAAAAGGATCCTGTGTGTACAGAATTAATTTTAAAAACGATGTGGGTGAGATGTACATTTTTATAAAGACCCGGCTACGTGTGGACAAGGCCTAAAACATGAAGGAGAGCGGGCCCTGAGGACCAGAGTCAGGAAACACTGAGATAATGATCTAATAATCCAGAGCCAGAAAATACTCCAGATGTTTCAGACCCAACGCAGCAACCAGAAAACCTCCTTATCTGGTGCACCTGAGGAGAAAAAGTACATTTAGGAGCATTTTTCATTAAGAACTCATCAGAGACTCGGGCCTCTGACCCAAAATTTCATCTGACTGACGACAAACTGCCTTGTGACCTTGGAAACAACGACTAAAGCATTTATCTCTCCTCATCACAGACTGGTTGATGTTTCCGTTCGATGCAGCTCCACCGGCGGGCTCAGCTTGTCCATGTTAACAGCTCAATTACTGTCAGGCCGCCTGAAGAGAGAACTGAGCAGAGTTCATGATTCACTCCGGCGCTGCAGGCCTTTCCTTCTGGGAACATCTGACGGGATTAAAACCTTTGAGAGGAAACGCAGACAGATCCGTCTCTCCAGGTTCTCTCTGCCATCCTCACAACTAAAGATCCATTCTGCTCATCCGTCACTGCTCTCTCTTCCCTTAAAGCACGATTTAATGCAGACTTGAAACGTCTCCAGTGAAGCAAAGAAACATCTCAAAATGAGTCTGACCTTCTGAGAGCATTGATGAGGTGATTTTGGACTATTAAAATAAATCCTGCTGATGTTTCTGCCACCTCAGAGTCTTGTTACCTTTTTTATTCTACAGTAGTTATTGGTTAAAATCTTTTGAAATACAACATTATTACACGCTGTTATCTGAACAGAGTTAGGGCTGTAGTTGGTAATCCTGTTCAGAAACACTTTGTTATACTGGGTAAACCCTCCTTCTGATGTACGTAAATTAGTCGTATGTACCTTATATGTATAATGATAAATAAAGCACTTTACTCTGAAATGGTCCTTCAATCCTGATAGTAGTCATTACATTATGAATTCAGAAAAAGGAAGTTAAACAAAACGATCTCTGTGGAACTGCAGGCCGGTAAAAACTCTGACCAATCCCTGCCGTTCGGCCCGAAGAGCAGTGATTGGTCAGAGTTCTGGTTCTGCTCTCACCTTCCTCTGTCCCTCACCTTATCTACTGGTTGTCCACATGCATCATTCTGACGCGTTTGCTGGCTCACATGCGCACTTCTAGTGTTTATGTATCTTGTTAGCTTGGCTGCTAGCTTAGCGGTTAGCTTAGCAGTTAGCTTAGCGGTTAGCTTAGCGGTTAACTGTTCATGGTAGCTCTGCTGCTCTCACTGTAGACTTTGAACATTACTGAGAATCACTAGAAGTGAACCGTGTTCATGTTTATGAGAAGAAGAGGAAGGCCTCAGTAGAAATAAAGAAGATCAGAGTGGATTTAGGAGATTTATTTTTTTACATGGGATCCCCCTGAAGGAGCAGAAGAGCAGGTAAGACGCTCTTGATCTGTTATTCAAAAAGGGACTTGTGTGTTTCTTACATTCACACAACTCTACCTTTAAACTAAAGTAGTAACATTCTTTACCATGGACTCATTAACAGACTCGCCTGAGATCTCATGTCTCAATGAGATTATCTCAATAAATAAAATTGAAATATGTAAAAAGAGTGACTAATATTGTTTTAGATCTGCAAAGTTTTCGTGTATCCAGTGAGATAAACAGGACCGTCTCAACTGAGATTTACTCAAAAGAGGAGAGCCCAACAGATTTACTCACTTTACTCAAAATGAGAGTTTCACCGCTGAAAATCCAATGAGTCCAACAATTGATATATATTAAATTAGCTAACAGCGGTGAGGTGCAGCTTTTGCCCAGTTTGGGATGTTTGAAACATGTAAATCTTTCTGAACTTGCATATCTACAGGTTAGACACCGACAACAGAAATAAAACCAAAATGCAGCGCTTCAATAAATGTGTGGAAAGGTCCAGCCCACCATGGCCCTCCCTTGTATCATAAAATAAGATGGATCCAATGTCTCTAGCCACACCTGTTCACAGGGAGAACCATAAACCACTGATGGGGAACACACGGAACAATGGAGAACCTCCACAGGAGAGGCCGACCGACCAAAGGACGACTGATCCAGGAGGCCAGAGAGGAACACCAGACCCTTCCAGCTGATGCACACAGATTAAACATCTTTATGAACATAGTCACACAAACATCAGCTCAGGTGTGCCTCGTTTCATCAAACGCTGTAAAATCCTGTTTCTGAGCCTCCAGCCTCAGATAAAGCAGCAGCAGCTCCATCTTCCTCTTTTATCTGTTTAACAAGGCGGCCAATCCTCAAACAGCCGCAGCTGACGGGCCGATAAGCTCCGAGTCAACGCGGCTGACCTTCAGGATTTACAAAGAAAACAACGCATACTGATGAGCCGCTGTAAACCTGGAAAAACCACATGAAGAGGAATCCATCAGCGCTGTGACCCGCTCAGAGGCGGAGAGGACAGAGCAGCTCCGGGCGCTTTGGGACCGGATCACTGAGGCGACTGAAGCAGGAGAACCGTTTAAAAGACAAAGCAGAAAGAACAAAAGTTAACGGAGGAAATTATATAATTATTCCTCCATTAATCTGACGTTAAACACAGGAGGGAAATGTTCACACCCTGAAACTGAAGCTCAGTCCATCGGCTCCACCTCCACCCGGTAATAGTCAACCTGTCCACCCAGAAGAAGCAGCTCTTGGAAGGTGAGGACGTCTCTAATCCCTCTCCCCACTGATTCCTGTCAGAATTAGCTCTGGACTTTGACTAGGCCATTCTAGAACGTCCCCCCGGAGGAAGCTGTTCTTTTTGGGGGTTCTGATGGAGGCTCAGACTCACTGTGATGCTCCAGCACCCTGAAGGTTTTGGGTTGTTTTCAGCAACCTTGGCGAAAACACGCAGAAGAAGAAACCGCGCAGCCTGATGGCGCCGCCGCCATGTTTCACTGCGGCGCCTCTTACAGTCCGTTTGAACGAAGGCCCAAATGTTCTAGCTTAGTTTCACCAGACCAGAACACATCATTCTTCAAGGTTTGGGGAGATTCTGGTCCTGCCCGGATGTGGTTCTGTTTCAGAACCACGGTTCTCAGTCCAAAGACAGGGAGAACACAGCGGGCCATACGAATCAGAACCTCCTGGAAACCACCCTGACCCGTTTCAGTCTTGTTTTAATCAAAAATGAAATATCATCCGCTTTTATTAATCTGTTAGCATGTTACAGAAAAATGGCCGTTAAGGAGTAAATAAAGACACTTCTGCAGTTTTACGTGTCGGCGTGGAAGGAGCAATGCCGATGAAGGAAAGGTCAGAGGTCAGCATCGGCCTCTTAACGAGGACGTTTCCATGGAGATCTGTGAGGTTTCCTGCTGGCCTGAGCCCAAAGCTGAGCTGCATCAGGATGGAACCGACTGTTTTAATTCTGAATAAAATGTTCTCGATCTAAATCTAGGATTTTACCTCATCCACACTAAGAGCCATAGTAAGTGTAAAAAATGAATCCATGTGTTGCTGCAGCAGCACTGCTGATACAGACAATAAGTCCTTTAACATAAATGCTTCAGCTTATTTGATATGAAAAACAGGAAATTTAATTAATTCAGTAAATCCTCAGTAAGGAAGCAGGTCGGTTTCTCCAGGTGAGAAAATGGATTCAGACATTTTTCTCTGCTTTTCTGCTGTTAAATGTCTCAGATCATCAGAAAGACGTTTGTATCAATAAATAGGCATTTCATAATGATAATTAATTTAGTGTGCTCCTCTGCTTATGGATTTAAAAACGTCCCTGCAGAGCCGCCGCTTCCTGCATCCGTCAGCACCGGCCTCAGGGACCGGCCTCAGGGACCGGCCCGGTGATTATTGGCTCAGCCAAGGCCGGGACAATGACTGCGTCTGCGTGACTGCATGTGTGAACAGAGAGGATAAGGCGGGAGGCAGAGGTGTGATAAACCGGGATTTTCCCAGGTTTAGCTCGGCGCTAATGCCTCAATGGACAGATGGGAAGTCCTAATCCCAGGTGGGGAGCCTTAGAAAGGACGCGTCTTCACATCTGCCACGGCCGACAGAACTGCTTTAAGCTGATTGGCCCTTTTTCATCACCTTCTATCATTTCACAACAGATTTATGTTGGAGCTGTGAAAACTAAACAGAAATCTGTTTAAATTCAGTATTAAAGAACAAGCTGGAGTAAAACCATGATTTTTACTTTCTATAGTCTTATTTTTTTTACAGCACATGGCATCATGATTGTTATGCCATATCTGAGGGAATTAACCCTCTAAAGCAGCAGAGGTGGTGAGTTTCCAGCTTCACAGTGAGGGATGTGACGAGTCCTCGCGTGCAGCTCTGCATCAGCACTTCAGTCAGATTATCACGATAAGCGCTCAGACATGAAACCTGAGATTAGGAAGCATGCAAGGCCGGAGCGAAGGTGGAGGGCATGGATTCATCCTGCCGGGGGGGCGCCTCCCAAAACTTCAGGATTTATCTCTGCGTCCAACATGAAGGACGACAGCGAGCAGCGCCGCGCTCCGGATCACTGGATGCTGGTCCTGCGCCACATCTGCAGAAACCTGACAACATCTGGCAGAAACTTTATGCAACATAAAGCCTCATCCTGCACTGGAGAAGCAAAGGGAGACGACGCTTCATCCTGACTCAGCAACAGTAACTAATACAAACATTATGTGGACGACTTCCTGCAGGGTGGCATGAAGCACAAACTATATTTACATTTATTAACCTCATTCTTTCCTTTTTAGGGTCTGTTTACAGATTGTTCTAAATCCAGGCTGCTGTTCAGCTCTGATAAACTGCATAAAGCACTTTTTTAGCTTCTATCGTCCATTCCTAGTCCAGTTTTAAAGTAGAAACTCCTGGTAGAGGTGAAAGTGACGCAGTATTAACATAAACCAGGAGCTCAGAAGTCCTGCTGCTCTCAGACGTTAGCGGGACCCGGCTGACCCGAGGAGACGGAGCCGGTTCTGTTTCCCAGACCCTGGACCAGTCTGCTGAGACCCAGAGATGTTTAAATCCGTCTTTTAACTCTGCTTTTATTTTCAGACAAACATCAAGCCGTTCCTTTTGCTCTGTTCGTCTCATTTTACTGTTTTTAACTGTTTGTGTCTTATTGCTCATTGTTTATTTGGTTTTCTTCTCATTTATGAACCTGAACAGCGCTTCAGTCCCTTTGGTTGTGTAAATGCTGTAAAAGTAAAGCTTAATTGATTCATTGAATACTTTAAAACCAGCTGCATGTTTAAGCAGACCACCTGGGTCAATGCAGAGACACAGAAGCTCTGGACTCCTGCAGCGTGAAGGAGTCTGACCTGCAGAGGACGCTCCTTCAGACGCCACTTCATCCTGACCTGAGTCCCAGTAATGCAGAGATTACGTCTTCCAGGGAGTTTCTCTTCCCCGTGGAGCCGAACATGATGCTTAAAGCTCCTTTTACTGGACAAAAACACAAAAACCCTTCAGATCAGCGTGTTTTAATGAGGATGACCTGTTAAAGGTCCAACCTGAGATGTCACAAAAAAACTGATTTTATTCATACGTCATCAGTTTCAATCACCAATTTCACTTATTATTTCTCTACTTTAAGTTTCTTTTCAAGTTTCCCTCAAACTTTTTTCCTCAAAAGGACTTTTTTTTTTGTTTTACTAACTGCACCGCCTTCTACTTCCTTAAATGACGCCTTTCTTCCTCCTGCTGGGAACGTTTACAGGACTCAGAAACGCCGTGCATATATGCAGCTTTCATTAAAGCTAAAACAGTTAAAATGTGGGCTGCTCTGCTCTGCAGGCTGTCAAACTCATCGCTCCTATTTCCATAAAAGAAGCTGAGAGAATTCCCCAGGCTCCACGCTCCCCGTTTCCAGATTTCTAAATTTGTCCTACAATCCTAATCACGCCGCTCTTCCTCCTTCAGGCTCAATACGCTGAACACACAAGCCCCCCCACACCCCCCCACTCGCTCCCACTCCCACTCGCTTTGCTTCCAGAGCTGCAGGAGAGAGCCGGCTTTGCGTCTTTGATCTTTATTCTGACGCCTCAGAAAAGCTGCTGGTCGCTGGTGGGAGATCCAGAGAGGAGCTCCACAGATTCTGTGAGGAGGGTCAGAGGTTCTGCAGGGACACAGCAGGAGGTCCGCTGGGCAGGAGAGCGCCGAGTGAGGAGGCCGCATGATGTCCTCACTGCTGGAGAACGCAGAGAGTCTAACATCTGAAGGATGGAGTCCCAGCCTCAGATTTTATCTTTCTATTTCCAAAGATTAAATGCTGGATTATGTAAAACATAATAAAGCCTTAAAGGCATCTCTGAGTCTCTCTACAACAGAAACAGAAAACCTATTCCAGCTGAAATCTTCTGCTGGAATGACTGAAAACTTTAGAGAATCCAAAGCAAACGTCTCGCCTCATCGTTTAAATAGCTGGAGATCTAAATGGAGGCATTACCGTCATTTTATTTTATTTTAAGTCAGTTTCTATGTTGTGCAGAACGTCAGAGCTTTTATTCATTCAGCTGTTAGCAGAATGAGACGTATGAGCTGTGAGGCGTCTGTTCAGCAGCTGTAGTTTTAAAACAGCGTTACCTCAGTAAGCCCAACAGGGGGCGCTCTGCACATTCCACATCAATGTGTTTATCCACAACTGGAAATGCTTCCTTAAACCTGGAAACCGCTGCCAAGACAAAACTATTCACAGAGAAAAGCCCAGATTGTGGTGGATGTGTGCAGCGTTAGTCAGTTTTTTCTGAAAAGCTGAACTGCATTTTTGAAGCCAAATCACAAATAAAGTCCATCAAATCCTAATCCAACAGTAAGAAGGACCAACCAACCATTAAACCTCACTTCTTACCATTCAACTTATTTTCATTTATTTATTTATTTTCTTTTTTGCTGCATTTCATACAGACAAAAACACACGAGCTCTGCTTTGTTCCTCCTCTGAGGGAGACGGAGAACAGGCACAAGGGGAGGGGCAGAACAGAGCAGCTACAACAGCAGCATTTATTTGATTTATAGATCCAAAAAAGGTTAAAAAACAAAACTGGATTTTTATTCTGAATCTGAAGACGTCCAGGAAGCTTTCTCAGCTCAAAATGTCTGGAATAGTGAGGAGTTCCCAGCTTTATAGACCTGCAGGCCTCGTTAGAGCTTAAGCTCTAATGGATGGGAATAAAAGTCCAGTTGTTTTGTTTTTTAACCTTTTTAGGATTGATCATGACCTGGACGACTCTTCACCAACACATTTATGATTTATGAATATTTCCCTGATGTAATCTGAACAATTTTTCTGTGATGGTCTAATCTGAGGAGGTCTTTGACCACATAATGATCACAATAATGATTTTGGTCACGCATCTGCCACAAGAATATATTTCAGGCAACAAAAAATTCAAAAAGATGCGTCTGTGCAGATTTTCAGTTATCGAAACAGCAAACAGGCTTAAATCAGAGGCAGCCTGCAGTTGGAGCGCTGCTGTTTTTAAGGACATGGAGGAACATCCTACTAGGAGTTTCCATTCAAAATGTAAAACGACGCATTTGTGCATTACTTTGTCTCAGTCCTCAACATATTTGTGGTCGTAACACCAACAAACGTGGTAGTGTAGTGTATTTCCAGCAGTTCAAAGACTTCACCAGAGGGCCTATGACAACAAATGTCATTGTTCTGAGGTTTGGGGTAAAATACGTTCTATTAATGTCTGAGGTGAACGCCAAAGAGGCGCTCAGAGGCCGCTAGCTTTGTCCCTTTGTGTAAAAACGGTCAGATCAGAAAACACTTTAATTTTCTACGTTTGACTGGTTTTCCAAATATGGTTGTAGCCAATCAGAGCAAAGTTATCCAGGAAGAGGAGCATGTCATTACCACATCCAGCCCTCTTACTGAGGAGGGACATTTGGCCAGACAAAACAACAGGATGTTGTTTATAATGAAATTCTTTGGAGAATTTGCATATGCAGCTAAATCAACTACATGAAACGGTTTATAGTGACGTCATGGCACCTTTAAAGGCTCCGAATTAATAAAATGTGAAGAGGAGATGAAAACAAAACTGTAACTCCTGAAGTAAACATCGGTCAATGATTTAGTTGGCTAATCTCTGCAATTAAACCCCATAAATCTGTGAGTTATTAGATTAATCATCTTAATTCTTCTTCTTTCATTTCTGAATGTAACAAAGTTAGTTGTTGAGTTTTCTGCAGCAGCTGCTGGAAAGAAAAATCACAATAAAATGAAGATAATCTTGTGCTGGTAGCGGTTGGCTGGATTTAGAGAAACTGACCGCGATGTTTAATGAGAGAAATTTAACCGTCGTCTGTCCACCGCTGACACTTCACCTCTTCATCTCTGACAGGATCCCATTCCCAGGCCCCCCCCCCACGCCACCCCACCCCCCATTCGACCCTCCTCTGAGGCGCTGGTGAGCCGCTCTCGCTTGGATCCTCCCTGACACCTGCCTCATTCTGCTCACCTTAAAGTGAGGACAGCCTGCCGTGACTCTGGATCTGAGCTCTCATCAGATCCACCAGAGTCCCAGAGGAGGTCGGGTCCACATAGCAGCTCCAGCCTCTGACAGAAAGGTTTAAATCTGAGCAGCTGCTGCTGCTGCAGGACCGGGGCTGACAAATGGAAGCTGCTGAGGAAGACGCTCAAAGTTAAAGACGATCTCTTGATTTAAAGGTCAAAAAGTTGGCCTTTCACATTAATGCATCTTCCAGGGAGAATGTGTGCTGGAGGGAGGATGAGATAAGAGGGTCGGGAGCAGAGAGGATAAATCAGGCAGGGACGGTTTTAGCCTCAGTGATACGTTTTATTAAATGAGAAAACTAAGTGATGGAGCGGCCGTGTGTGGATAATTAGATCGCTCATAAAGGCGGTGGGTGTGCGTGCTGCACAAGATGCATGGTTCTGCTTATGCATGACGACAGACGCACAAACAGCCTGATATCTGCGCTGCTAAAGACAAAGGAGTCCCTCTAATTAAAACTTTGCAACACGGATTAATTCCTGCTGCTGGACCAAGACAGCAAAGGAACCGAGGACCAGCAGAGGACAGGCTGGATTATCCAGTGGCTTCTGGGGCCCCGGCACATTTTTATTTAACTTCCGTTAAAAAACAACAAAAACAACATAAAATACGCAGAACTCACGTTTCAACAGCCAATCAAAATCAACCAACAAATAATTAACAAAGAGTATTGGCTGCCGGTCATGTGACATGAGTTCATGCATCCTTCTCACCGCTGGGTTGCAGCTTCCTTACTTTAATGAGTGTTTATCCCAGGGAACATAAGGCTAGTGTATTATTATTATTATTATTATTATTATTATTATTATTATTATTATTATTATTATTATTATTATTATTATTATTATTATTATTATTATTATTTCAGGACAGCTCCCAGCTGCCTCTCGTGTTTATGGAGCCATAAAAACGAAGCTCCACATCAGCCACGTTTTAGTTAACTGGTGATTTTCCAGCTTTCAGAGCCTCTGGTTTAACCAACCTCGTGTCTAAAGTCCGGTTAGTGACGGCTGATTATTATTAACGATGCTGCTTGCAGGAAGTGAGTCTCATAAAGCAAACAGTGGATCTTTAAAAAGGTCCTTTAGCAGTTCATGAACAGCAGTTTAACGGGTTTTAACTCGCCTGTCTGTGTTAACCATGTTTGATCTGTGGAACATGGAGACCTTTTGCAGCGTCCACCACTGACAGATGTTTGTCTGGTTATCAGGTGTGACCGCCTGGTTTGTCACATCAGGGACTGAGACAAAAAGGAGGGAACAGACACAAAAATGGTTTGTGAGAATTCATTTGATTGATTTAAAGAGAACAACCAAAACAAACCCTAATCATGTTAACTACATCCAACCAACTCAAGCCAGACTAGTTGAAACCAAACCCTGGAGGAATAATCATGATAGAGGGAAGGGATGCACTGCTGCAAAGCTTCAGGCCTTTTCATAGTGTTTCAGGAACAGATCCAGCCGACGGTCACCTGACAGGTGTCTGCACTTCCACACAGCATTTTAAGGCTGTCAGTGATTAGATTAATACTGAAACACACCTAGACTTAATAGTGTCTTATTTAACACTTATTTAACTCATTTTCTTATATTGATGCATCACATATTGACCAGAACTACAGTCATTCCCTCTAGTATGAAATCACAATGTTATCAGACGTCTTTAATAACTAACAACAAACACTTTTAATGTGAAACTTTTCAGCTGCAGCTTCTGTGAGCATTTATTTTTTTTATTTAACACCAACAAACAACTGAGAAGCAGAGATCTGGGTCTCATTTATGAAACTCGTCTGCGTCACTTTCCATGCAAAGGCAGCGATCTATAGAGAAAAGCTCGGAGTCTGAATGCGTGGTCCTCACAGCACCTGGGACCCAACAGCTTTGGAGGCGAGGGACACTGATGCTGGAGGTTCTCCTCCCTGTTAAAGGGGAGTTTTCCTCTCCACTGTCGCTTCATGCATGCTCAGTATGAGGGATTGCTGCAAAGCCATCAACAATGCAGACGACTGTCCACTGTGGCTCTACGCTCTTTCAGGAGGAGTGAATGCTGCTTGGAGAGACTTGATGCAACCTGCTGGGTTTCCTTAGAGAGGAAACTTTCTCACCAACCTGGAGGATCTGATGGAAGCTGACTTTAGAAAGAAACTTGATCTGTAATATATTCCGTAAACTCAAAGGCAGCAAGCAGGGAGCGAGGATACCTCCAAGGTTAAACATGAGGACCTTCCTCTGATTTCATCTCAGACCTGCAGAAGTGATGTCACCGTGTCTCCAAACAAGGTCAATCGACCACGCGGCTAAAATGCACACATTTGCTAAATTACGGCCGTCACAGCGAGGGTGTTAAACCGTTTCCCTCATTAATGCTCTAATTAATGAGACTTAGGCTACAGTGATGAATACATGGAGGGGAATCAGGAACACCATTAACCGCCCATAAAAACGGCCGAGGGAGAAACGGCTGAGAGCCAATCAAACGAGCCGATACACGTCCATCAGCGTAAAACCACACAGCGTGACCAGAGAAGGCTGTGAATTAAAAACCTGCTAAGATAAGAAGATCCAGGACGAGGAGGAAAAGCTCCGGCACAAAACAGGAAGTGGAGGAAAACGCTTCCTGTCGAGGAGCAGCGGCTGGATTTATGCTTCTGCTGCTGAACCTGCAGGAGTTTCACACGTTGACTCCTGCAGCCAGGAGAGAAGAAGCCCACAGGAAACCAGGGGGAACCTTTACAACGTTACACACGGTGAGGTCCCTTCATGGGGAAGAAATGAATAAATACTGCCTCCATGACTTCCTGCTGCTGAAGCTCAGAGCTTCATGATGATGGACTTAATTTAACAGATTTAACTTCACCAGCAACTGATGATGGATCCCTGGCAGCTCTGGCCACTCCTGGCATGCAGCTGCAACGTTTTTATTAGAACCTCGACATATTTCACTAAGAAACTCTCAGTCTTAACGGCATCTTGCACCAACCATGAAGCTGCTGGTAGATCAGTCAGGTCATAACTAACCAGCAGCTTCTCACTCCCTCAGTAGCTTTTAAAAAAACTGGTTTATTTGCAGCAAGTAGTTTTCCAGTAACTACAGGCTATATACATGTAAATAAAGACTATCTACATGTCTTTATTTCAATCATTTAAATACATTTACTTTTACTTATAAACTCTAAACGAGGTGAGACTTTCCAGAAAAAGCAACACAACTTGTTTAGAAGTCATTCAACAACGTAAAACACTAAGAAGAGAGATTGTTTTAGCTAATATTCAGCATTTGATAGAAACTGCATCTAAAAATGAAAAGCTACGCAGATGTAGGAACTGATGAACATCTCAGCATATAAAAGAGGCTTCAGGCAGGAACTCATCTGCTCCTCAGTCTGCAGACGTTACATCTGCTCCTCAGCCAAGTTCAAGGCCTCCAGAAACACGTGTGCCATCAGCGTAACGTCAGAAAAAGGCAAGCAGGAAGCCAGCGGGGAGACCAAGAGCTGCTGGTCTGGGGACACAGGTTAGGACGCAGGAGACACAGGAGACGCAGAGGACACACAGAGGACACGCTGCTGCTGCTACAAACAGCATCTCCACGTATTAAAGCTGCTGTTCTGGTCAAAGTGCTGCAGATTTCAGCTCCAGCTGCCTGCAGAGCCACTTTCTACACGTTCACCTGAAGTTAGACATTTCATTTCTGTTCCTGTCAGAGAACAGGCATGAACTTAGCATGCAGCAACCTGCAGATGATGCACCGATGTCTCCAAGGAGCAAAGAGGTTCAGAGGATGAGTGAGAAAATCACTGAAGTTAAAAATAAAAGGCATCAGAGCATAAAGGAGGGTTTGCCTCAACGACAGGAAGCTTCCACCTGCTGTCAGCAGCCTTTCAGATCTCCTCCAGCCGGAAACAGGATGGAGATCCTGTGATGTTGGACACAGAGACGTGTCAGCAGGAAATGGGACGAAGGAAGTTCTGAAAGTCCCGTTTGGTGTAAAACACAAAACTGCTTCAAGAGAAAAGGACCAGAAAGTGGAAAACATCCTGAAACAACTTTAACTGGAAAGTAAAGAAAGTCCACATCAGGCTGTGCTGCCTTCATCCTCTGAAACACGTGGATCAGATCTGTTGTTCTGAAGGAACTCTGCAGCTGAGATAATCAGATCTGCAGACTGAGGCCAGCTGTGGCTCCTTCATGAGGAACGCTGGAAAGCAGAATCTGTCCCTTTAAAGTTGTCTGAACGTTGGCGAGGCGTTGGTCCGTCTGAGCCAACAGGTGAACAGCCTGACTTCAACCCTTCATTTCCTCCACATGCACAAATGACCCGGGGGCCCAAACCCCCCAGCTGGAGCCGTTTTCAGGGCTGGATAAGGCCTCAAGTCTCCATGGAGGTCATCTCAATGCTTCAGTCACGATTCCCACGGCATGAACAAACGTCAGGTTTAGCCCAAACCCACCCAAACCTGGAAGTCCTAAAGCAACAGGCCGGCCAGGCAGAGCGCTGAGCAGAGAAGCTAGAAGGCCTGTGGTGACTCTGGAGGAGCTGCAGAGATCCACAGCTCAGAGTTAAACGCTGCTAATTAATCATGTACTTCCCAAATCTGACCTTCAGGGACAAGAAAGCTGCTGTGAGCAGAAAAGCCTCAGAAATGCTGTTGGTCCTCCTGAACCCTGGAGGAGAAACATCTGTGTGGAAGAAAGGCCTGCAGTCAGCTGCGTGTGCACAGGCTTCCTGACAGAGAAGCATGGCGGTGGCAGCATCAGGCTGTGGGCATGCTCTTCTTCAGCAGGAGAATGGAAACTCCTTTATTCATTTGCTCATTTTTTATTCTTTAGAACTTTCTGAGAACAAGGAACAACCTCCAGCCCAGATATACAAAATTACAACAAAGCAGCGATTCCTGCAACATGAAAATAAGATTTATATATATATATACAAAGATTAGACTGTAGAAAATTAAATAAAAAATTAGACAAAAAAAAACACAGAAAAGCATCGATGAATGAACCAAATTAGATTAAATTTAAAGCTAGACTAACTTGGAGAAGCAGGAACCCGTTCTGCTCTCACCACCTGACGCCAGCGGGGACTCTACGGTTCTGGACTGGAGAACATGCACTGGACTTGTCTCTGTTTAAGGCTCCTAAACGTGTCGCCTCACAGGACTAAGACTACAGATTAAGACCCTCAGCAGCAGGTTGAGGCAGACCTGATCAATACTGAGCTAATCATTTTATTTATATGTATTTTATTGTATTTTTACCTTTTGAACAGATAAAAGTCTCCTGTGGAAAGGACAAATGAACATGTCTGCTACATCAGTTAAAATAAAGCGCTTGGTTCACACTAATGTGTTTATATCGTCCATAAAATAGATTTCTGCTCAGAACCTTAATAGACGAGGTTCCTGTTAAAAAAAAACAATTTAGATCTGCCATAACTACAGTCATGCTTTAAAAGATACTGACATTATAAACAATAAATTCAACGTTTTTGGTTTTAATGGTGCAGCGATATCTAGGATATTTTGGAGAGAAAGGAGGGATGATGGCTGTGGTGAGGAGGACATGCAGGCATTATTAGGAAAGCTGATCTTAAACATGAGGATTACTAAAGACTTCCAGCAGGTTCTGGTTCGGTTCTGCTGAATTGGGTCGTGATAAAGCTGCTTTAGATAGAATTAAATCTGAAACCTGGTTAAAGACTAGCTGCTGGAACCTGCAGCGCATCAAAGCCCTGAAAGGCGGCGCCGCCTGAGGGGGAAACAGAAAGCGTGCTGCATAAATCAGGTTTATGGTAGCGATGATTGCTGGAATGGAAGTGGTCAAACGAGTCGTAGCCGAGTTCATCTGCACACTTCAGGGGCATTAAAACGCAGCCAGCGTGTCGTAAAGCCCTCCGAGGGTTTTATGGGCTCGGTAACCAGGCTGAGGGATGCAGGAGGAGACCTCTGGGATCAGAGCGCCTCCTCTCAGCCCTGCAGACGTAAAACAGGAGCAGGAACCTGCAGAACCTGCAGGAGGATCTACAGGCTGCAGAAACGACTTTCTGAGCCCTGAAACTGACACCAGAGCTGTAATTTCTCATTTTTATGAAGGATCCCCATCAGCTGTTGCCATGGCAAACAGCTAGTCTTCCTGGGGTCCACATTAAAAACATACAATAAAAAGCACAGTCACAAATATTACATTTCCAAAAATATAATTTCTCAACACACCGTAGTTTAGAAATGATCAGAGAATGCACAAAAGAACAAGTAAAATAAAAATAGCCAATAAAACAAAAACACTTCAGAGAATCAAATTGAGTCTCAGATTATTTTTAAAAGATAATTTACTATGAGTGCAGCAGATTATATATAAATCTATAAATAAAGGATCTCTTTAGAGCGTTGGTTTTTGCACCTGGTAAAACAAGCTGCCCATTACAGGATCCTCTAGTGTTTGTGATCATGAACAGAATTACTAAAAATAATTTGTGAATGTATAAAAGCAGGAACTTTACTGCTCATGACTGACAAACACTTCCAGCACTTTTTGTATCCCAAGCTAGATCATTAGTAAAGACTGAGAAAAGTAAAGGACCAAAGCAGCTGCCCTGTGGAACTCCACACTTCTACTGGAGAGGCTGCTGTTCAGATAAACCTTCTGTGATCTAAAAGACAGATAGCATTCAATCCACTTTAATGCAGAAAAGTTAAAACCATAAATTTAAAAGTTTCTCAGCTAATAAAGTATGGTCGAGAATGTCAAAAGCAGCACTAAAATCCAGGTACACAACACCTACCAACATAGATTTATCTATGGCTTTAAGCCAGTCATCAGTCTGTCTTTCCTAAAAACAGAAAAACCATCAATAGTTATGATTGAGTCAGAGAAGGAATCATCAAGATGAGTCTGAGAAACAGCGATGATGTTAACACAATTATCTCTGACAATTAGCTCTACATCCAAGTACTTAAGTAACATAAACTACATACATTCATGTGAGCCAACACAAGTCCCTTATGCAAGTCCAACTTAATGCAAGGTATAACCTTACTGGGCGCAGTCATGAGCTATCAAAAGGAACATTAAATATATATATCTAACTATAAAAACAGCATGACATCAAACCACAGACTCATACTAATTTTTCTAAATCCTTTAAGCTCCTGACTACTAGAACTCGTTTCTGCTCAGATGCATCATTAAGTTTTATATGAATCTTACAATTTGAGGACCATGTTGCCTGTATTTTCCCTCTTTACGCAGGTAATAATAATAATTGATAATAATAATTGATAATTATTATTATAATACTCCAGGTAACAAGCTCTTTTTGCAATGTCAGCATTGCTCTTGGTCAAATGTTCATTAATGTAAACATTTGAACCTTTTAGCTTCTTGGCTTGTTGCAAAAAAAACTGACTTTATATTTTCTGCTTGCTAATCTCATGATGATGTTAGGAGGTCTGCTTTTGTCTGTTTGAGGAAAAGGGTGACAAGCTTCAATGTTCTCCTTACTTATACTAATTATTTGTTGTGGAGAACATTCACCACTTGTTGCTCCACAGAGTCCAGATCCTGGTCCATGGGTGAAGAACCCTGGACCACAGACCTCCCTGCAGTAGCAAATGAAGAATAATAACATCATTCATTCGTCTATATTGCTCTAACTCAGATAATCTGACTTCCAGTCAGATTATTTTAGCATCTTTCTCCTCATTTTGCTTTTTCAGTTCCTTAATGTCTCTCATCAAGCCCATCAGAGAACTTTGCTTACCTGCCATAGTTTCCATCTGGTGTGCCATGAACTCCACTGAGTTCTGCAGCTCCTCATCTGCTGCTTTCAGCTCCTCCATGTCGCTTTTGGTGGCCGTGGATGGAGATAGAGCAATGTGGCCCAGTCCCAGCAACCAGGGCAGATTACAGAGGCGAGGTAGTCAGCTCACACCTGTACCTGGCCTGGTGAAGGAGGCTCCTGCCTGGAGGTGGAGGCTCCTGCCTGCAGGTGAGGCTCCTGCCTGGTGGAGGCTCCTGCCTGGAGGTGAAGGCTCCTGCCTGGCCTCAGCAAATGAAGTAAAGAGGTAAGCATTAAGTTCAAAAGTCCATCAATAACACGTTTCTTCTTCTTCTTCTTTAGTTTTTTATTGGCGGATGGCAGCCAACTCCAGGTGCATTTACCGCCCCCTACCTGGCTGGAGTGTGGTCATCAATGATCTCAGAGGGAAATTAATAAAACACACATCAATGGTATGCACCAATGTGAAAATTTACATCCATACACTCACATGTATATATGTATGTGTGTGTATGCACATGCATACACACACATACATATATACATACTTTAAATACCATTAAATCACCCAGTGTTTTTAAAAAATCTAATTAATTGATTTCTAACATAATAAGATTTATTTCCTAAAATATTTATCATAGAAAATCCCATTTTCTCTCTATTTAGTACTGACTTTAAGCGCTGACGTTCCTCTGAATACTTATCACATTTTAATAGGAAATGTTCCACTGTTTCCATCTGATTACAGGAATTACTGTAAAAGTCCCTGTTTCATGTTTCCCTGTTCTGAAAAGAAAACTATTAAGTCCAGTGTGACCAATTCTCAGTCGAGACATGACTACCGGCAGCAGCTTCAGTAGGGAGGCCCAGACGTCCCTCTCCCCAGCCACTTGGGCCAGCTCCTCAGGAGGAATCCCAAGGCGTTCCCAGCAGGGAGACATAGTCCCTCCAGCGTGTCCTGGGTCTTCCCCTGGGCCTCCTCCCGGTGGGACGTGCCCGGAACACCTCACCAGGGAGGCGTCCAGGAGGCATCCTGACCAGATGCCCGAGCCACCTCACCTGGCTCCTCTGGACGTGGAGGAGCAGCGGCTCTACTCTGAGTCCTCCCCGGATGACTGAGCTCCTCACCCTATCTCTAAGGGCCTGTCAATCTCCCGCTCCATCTTCCCCTCATTGGTGAACAAGACCCCAAGATACTTAATCAATGTTCAACAATGCTAGGCTGGTAAAGTCTAAGTGGAAAATAGTGTAAAGGAGATAAAATTCCACTCAAACGACACAGACATACAGACATGCAGAAAGACGTTATTCAAGATAGGAATATGTTCAAAACTCTGGGGTGACATCGAGACATTTCGTGGTTCTGATAATTCCCTTTTAGTGTCTATAACTGAGGTTTCACAGCCTGGCATCCTCCTGCAGCAACGTACTGGAGGATGAATCGTTAAAGAGGAGCAGCTGCAGGATGTTCACAGAAGAGCTGAGCATGCAGAAAGGCTTAAAGTCTGCACCCGAGCCGGTAAACAGATCCTTAAACGCCACAGACAGCAGAGCGGAACCATCTGGCCACCCTGACGGTGAAAACCAAACCTGGGACGGTCCGCTGTGTCAGACTCCAGGGTCTGAGTCCAGCTGAGGAGCAGCGGATCAGGAGGAGCTCCCTGATTCATGAGGCGTTAATGGAAGCTGCTGGATGATGATCTAAGGAAGCATGGATGTTCATCTGAACACAGGAAGTGGTTCTGCTCTGATGAATCTTTACTAAACAACGATAATCTGTCATGGTGTTGGTGAAGCTAATAACTCCTGCAGACGTTAGCTAGCCAAGCACAACCAGCTGCACCAACAGCCAGGACTAACCTTCAGCTCTGGACCCGCTGCCTGGCACACGTGGAGGCGGGCGTGGCCGGCCGACTCCACAGCTGCCTGCCAGTCCGTTGGACCAGATGTTAACCCGTCACCCAGATGTTTAACCCTCACCCAGATGTTTCACCCTCACCCAGATGTTTCACCCTCACCCAGATGTTTAACTGTCACCCAGATGTTTGACCATCACCCAGATGTTTCACCCTCACCCAGATGTTTCATCATCACCCAGATGTTTGACCCTCACCCAGATGTTTAACCATCACCCAGAGAGCTGCAGAGCTGAGTGGATTCACTCTCAACCCGTCGACCTCGTCTGCAGAACCCAAACAGCTGCTGGGTCTGATGGCTGTGAGGTTTGTGCAGAAACCTTTACCTGCTGCTCGCTGTTAATTCAGACGTTTGAATCATCAACATAATGTTTGATAAAATGAGCTCTGAGACAAAAAGCAAAAGCAAATCAGCCCCAAACCATCATCAGATGAAAGCTTTAGAGATATTATGCCAGAGCCAACCTGGCAACCCGCAGACTTTCCATCTTCCATTTTAAAAGAGCTGCAGATCCAAAGGCCTGGATTACCTGAAGCTGCCTCTGCAGGACGCCCTGGGGGTCCCTGGGAGGTGGAGGGGCCGCTGGGGGCCAGGATTTCCCTCCAGGATGACAAGCGGTCGCGGTCCCAACATACTGGACAATGTTCCCTGGAAATGTTCCCCTCTCCTCGCTCCTGTCATTGACGCCATGCAGCCAGACCACAGGGCTCTGCCTGTCCCCCTGCTGCTCCTGCTGCTCCTGCTGCTCCTGCTGCTCCGGTCCGGCTGCAGACGGTCAGCAGGTGGCCGGGCTGCAGGCTGAGGTCACCGCCGTGCTCCCTCCTGTTCTCAGAGGCCATGGCGAGCGCAGCCGGAACCACGGATCAGTCCTGAGATCAGAAGAACTTCATAACGAACGCCGTGGGAAGCTCCTGAGGTTCTGCCTGAGATCTCAAAGCCCTGAGGTAGAAAGTGAACTCCTAAATGTAGAAGGAGTCCTGCAGGCTGGGCGTAAAGTTTCCTCCATGCATCGCCTGCCTGGTCCAGTCTGAGGCCTGCAGGATCCCAGCAGGAGGACCCAGATGTTCCTGGATGGAGACTCCCCTCCTCCTGAAAACTAGAGACAGAGTAACGTGTCCCTCTGATCCTTAAACCTGGCGCATCACGCAGCACAGCAGCTCAGGCCTGACTGGACCTCTGATAACCTGCGATGACCTCCTGAGTCATAGAGCAGCAGGATCCGCCCCGCAGCTCAGACAGGAGAAACTGCGCCAGTCTGCGCCCCGCAAACTCCCCGCTGAGCGCCTCCCTGTGCGCCCCGCTCCGCAGCCGCTGCTGCAGCGTCCGCAGCCCGCACAGAGACCCCGGACAGGAGGAGAAGCGTCCTGCTCGGTGCCGGTGTCGGTGGATCCTCCTCCTCCTGCTGCTGCTGCAGGACCGGCAGCGCGGACGGGACGGGGCGGCGGCAGCATCTGTCCAGCCGCGTCACCCCGCAGCTGGATTCAGCCTCAGTCTGAGGAGGAGAGACGGAGGGAGACGCGGAACCAGCTCCTCCATGCGCGTCTGCGGCTTAAATAAATGTAAATATGGAGGAGCGAAAATCCCGAGGATTGGAGGAGAACCGAGGAGGTTCCGGTGAAGTGCGCACATGACGCAGCAGCAGACAGTTGCGTCATCAGGTGCGCCCTTTCAGTCTGAGTGCGCAGAAAGATGTGAGGAGAAAAACCCACGAGGAGGAGGAGGAGGAGGAGATCTCTGCTTCATCATCAGGATCATTTCCTCTCTATGCAGCTGGAAATGAGACTTTAGCTTTGATTTAATTCAGGTAGCCCAGAGTTAAAGCACCAATAAAGTCCAAAAGTCAACTTTAACTTTATTACTTATGTCCAGTGGTGGTTCTAGACCAAATTTAGCAGGGGGGCCAGGGTTGGGCCAGTGTTTTTTCACAGGGGCACAGAACAAAATATTGGGGGAAAAAAACCTAAACCGGTCAACATTTCATCGTTTAATATATTAAGTAAGCCAAAGAGCCAATTGTGGCTCTGGAACTGCAGGTTGCAGAACCCTGATCTTTTCTCAATACGGCTGGAGCTTAATGTGAAACAGCTTCATTTTTTTTACTATAGTTATTTTTTTATATTTATTTTTTAATTATTTTGTTATTGTATTATTGGGTAAAACCATAAATGTAAAAAATACAACTGATCCAAATGACCAGTCAGTCACGGTATCTTTGTCAGCATTTATCATCCTAAGAAATTTAATATGTCTTTAGTACAGGGACCAGTTCTACAGGGGCACTGGCCCCTGTTGGCCCCTGTCTAGAACCGCCCCTGCTTATGTCTGACACATTAAATACAGGCTCAGTCTTTATTATTTCGTTAGTTGGCCTGTATGTTAAATTTTTTGAGCTAAAGGAAAAGAGATGGAAGCTGGGTGGACACCAAAGACCACTTTGGTCTGGACTCCACCAGTGAAGCTGAGCATCAGGTGAAGAATATCCTTCAGCTCCTTAAAGCTGCAGCACCCAGATGACACGACTGCAACAGGTCCAAAGGTTCTCTAAAGTTCCTCTGATACTGTTTAAGTGACTGAGTAACTGCAGATTTGCCACATCCAACATGGCGGACGCTCTGACGCATCGCAGCAGGCAGAACCCGCCCAACGAGGCGTCTACGTTTATGACGTCTATGGGAGGAACCTGCTTTAGGATGAGAGGAGCAAACAGGAGAAGAAGTCCACAACAACTACTGTGACTGAAAATCTACACCTGACAGAGAAACCCTGATCTGATCAACAGGTTCTGCTCCTCCTCAGAACCAGCCTTGTTGCTTGTGATCCACTTTGAGTCAAAGTTGTCTGGAAGCAGCACTAAAGCTGTTATTCAGCAGCGAGATCAATTACCCAGAAGCCCCTGGGCTTGGTTAACGCAGAGAGGAGCAGCAGAAGGAGCCTTTAGCTCTAAACTCATTTAAACCGTTTCTCTGTAAATTCCTCTGGAAGGATGCAGAGCTGCTTTCTGGGCTTTCACTGAATCAAAAGCTTCTGAATGCTGCCGTGAAGCTCGGTTCTGGTCGGGTTTGACGGTTTCTCTCGTTACTGATCCACCAACACCATGAAAGGCTCAGATCTCAGCTCCTTCTCCCCTGTGACCCTCAGAGACCAGAGAAGCCGATCAAAGCTCAGAAAAGTTTGGTGTGAAAAAGAAATCATTCAGCAAGTTGAGCTTCTTCTTCTATCTCAGAAACAAACGCAGCTGTTCAATCTCTGTAATTTGATTGAATTTGACTTTGGAAAGAGCCTTGATGATGTTTCATGAATTGGTGTTATAGAAATAAACTGAATGGAACAGAATCCTTTATTCCTGAAGCTGAAGCTGGTCTGTTTGTGCTGAAGCTGTCAGTCCGTGTGAATCCATCCATCACTGATCCATTCCTGATCCCACTGGCAGAGCTTTGCTGCTAGCAGCTGCTGAGGCCTCCACATGTTGATGTTTCTGAAAATGAAACTTTGTGTGGATGCTGTCAGTCGATGAGGACAGACAGATAAAACAGATGACAGAGCTGCAGAGCGGACAGAAGAGAGAAAACGAGGACAACCTGAGCAGCGCCACACCTGGGCTGCACCTGATCACCTCTGGGTCGCCTCCATCTTCCAGCATCTCCCTACATGCTGAATAATAAAGTTCTGCAGAACGGATGAAGACCGTCCGTCCAGTGAAAGGTCCATGAAACATCTTCACATCTCATCCTGTACCAGCATGAGTCAAACATCTGGAGCTGAGCCGCGTTTCCTCCTCTGTTTCAAATTTACAGATAATCTGAAAACAAGGAAGCTGACTTTAATTCTGCTTTGCTGCAAATAAAGATGTTTTAAACATAAATCTATAAAAATACGCTCAGTGTTCTTCAGAGAAGCAGCCTGCTGGGATGTGAACTTTAGTAAAAAGTGTTCCCAAAGCAGGATCTTGCAGTCTGAGAGCGAGTGAAGCCGTTTGCTGCTGCATTGTCGCTGCGGCTGATGGACCTGCAGATAGCGGCTCTCTGGTTCTGTTCATTCACCCTGAATGATCAGATAAATGGGAGGAGGAGACGCTTCTGTCCCGCCGCTTCCTGCATCCCTGCAGGAGCTGTAATGGAGTTTGGATGGATAAGAGGAAGATTGCATCAGAAACGGGTTTGTTGCCTCGGCTGTTCAGCAAGACGCACGACTGTGAAGGAGGAGGAGGAGGAGGAGGAGAGACGAAGGGCATCTCCTCCTCCATCGGCCCCAGTTTGTCCACCTCCAAACCACGATGTCATCAACCGCCGTCTTCACTGAGGAGCAAACAGCTTCTATTAACAATCAGCTTCACAGTGAGATCAGGAGAGAAGGTCTGGATATAAACGTGACCTTCTCTCCTCCAGAACCCTCAGAGAAGCTGCAACAGGCTGAGCTTTAGATCTTTAGTCTCATGAACAGTGATGCTAAATATGCAACACTTTAAATAAAATAAAATAGTCACATGGCTTTGTGGGAAAGGACTGAGTAAAAAGAAACTAAAAAAGACTTGGGCCTCGTTAAAAGAAGGGCATCCAGTCTGTAAATTCTTTTGAACTGGTTGGAAAAAAACAGAAAACCTGTTTTTATTCTCAGTGTCAGAGCAGCATTTGGGTTTCTCTGTCTTTGTATTCAGCCAAGTTTAATAAAGGAGTTAAAAACAGACTAAAGTTTGCTTTTGAGAACAAAAAGTCCCTGGACAGCCGTGGTCCTTTGAAGATAAATCATCTCTTCCAGCAGATTATTCAAAAGTTTTTCATTTATTTCACAGCCGATTTAACTAAAACTAATCAGTGGTCCACTTTGAACACACCTGGATAAATAACTATATTTAGATTATACTTCTGCCACTCCGTACAGAGCTGGTTTGGTTCTGATTACTGATCAAAGTTGTCTAGAAATACTGTAGCTCAACTGTAAACCTAAAATATTAAGTTTATTTTACAAATATTGGGTGAGATCCAAACAATTGTCCCACGGCTTCCTCAACAAAAGATTTTTCCTCCACTGAAAAACTCAAAGATTTTTCCTTTAGTTTCAGTGATTCTGCAGTAAAAGAGGAATTTATATGAACGTCTGAACATCTCCTCTGGCCGGGGAACACCACAGAGTTCTGGAGAGTTCTGCCGGGGCGGAGGAGGAGGTCCGGCTGGTTCTGCTGGTTCTGATTAGCAGGCGCAGACATGGACCTCTCCTTATCTTCATAGATCACAGCTTTACCTGAGAAGGTACCTTCCACACGCGTGACGTCTGCCTTCTTTTTGATTCTGTCGCCTCCCTGAAGGAGCTTAATGAGCAGAACCCTGCTTCAGTCGGAGGATTTTCCCTCTGAGCCTCTTCAGTTCGATACAAACTAATAATCTGTCGGGTCCCTGCAGGGAAAAACTAGATCATCAGCTGCCTCCATCATCCTTCCTTCAGGAGCAAAGATCGATGAGATCTTTGCTCCCCCCCCCCCCACAGACACGGAGCCTTCGTCTGTGGGGGACAATCAGGGGAAAACGTCTCCACTCAGACCTTTAACTCACCTTTTCTGGCTGCAGGACATCAGATTTAAAGAGAAATGAGATTTTCTTCTCACTGATGAAAGCCATGGAGAACCAGGAAGTTCAGGACCAAATTTTGTCACTTTATAGTTACTGCAAACGTCTGATTGGACGATTCAGGCAGCAAAGTTATTCAGTAAAATCTAATTCAATATAAAACAATTTGTGTCGTCTCAGTAAGAACATTTCTGTAAAGCAATATGTGGTCAGTTTAATCCTGCTGCTGTTATATAAATAAACTCAGTTTTATTAAATTAACAGATTTCCTGTTTTTGCTTTTCTGGTCTACTTCAGATCGTTAGATTCTGTCTGGGTCGTATTGTTCAGCTCTTCAGTTTTCTCTGTTCTCGATTACGTTTCCTGGATAATGACGTCACAGGATTTGCTGCTGCGCTGCAGAACAAAGTCCTGGACTTCCACCTTTCCAGTTTCACAAATCCACCACTTTGTAGTCCAAGCTGAGATATGCTGATAAATGAACACGGCTCCATGTGCAGTCAGCATGAAAGGAGGCAGAAGGAGCCTCTATGCTTCCTCACGCAGCTAAGTTAGCATTACAGCGCCTTACCGCCGCTAACGAGCTGTAAGGTATCCCACAATGCTTTGCGTGACATGATGTATCAGCACTAACTCACGTAAATCAGCGAAAATACTCGGAGAGAAAAAGTCGTGCACCTTGCATTTCATTTAGAGAAGGCTGGAGGTCTTAGTTTAGTTTGTTTTAATCTGTTTAATGTTGGATCATTTAAATCTCTGATCTCCAGACTGAACGCGTTCTTTAATCCTTCAAAGGAAGACTTTAATATTTCAAAGGAAGACAAGATGTTTAATGTTTGATCATTTAGAGCAGGGGTGTCCAAACTTTTTGGCACGTGGACCAAAAGTCAAAAGTACTCGAGGACCAAAAAAATAATAAGAATCAACAAAAATCATGTTGTGAATTTTTTTTACCTGCTTTATAAAATGTGCTAATTTGAATTAAACAAATTATTCTGATTTTCTGAAGGAAAATAATGTTAAATCACCGTAGAGCCATAGTTAAAAATGGGGTTTGCACGTTTGTTTTATTAAAAGATGATCACCCAGTTTGCCAATTATATTAGACTCAGTTGATAAAAAAACAGAACAGAATTATTTTTGGCCTTGCAATATGAAAACAGGATTTCTTTGAAAAAACGTGCCAATTTTAATAAATGATTTGGAAAAAAAAGACAGCTTTTAATGCACAAAAGTCCTCAGACAGATTTACTATGAAATTAAATAGAATGTAAAAAGTGTGGTTATTAAAAGATGAATACGTTTTCAGGTGTAAGATCATAACCTGTCTGTATTAATTTTACCCTAATAAAAATAAAATGTTTCCATCTCCATCAGACGAATCTTTCATGTAGACTAAATCTTTCCTGAAATGCACTTTGGGCTCGCCTGATTTAGATCTTTGATCTCCAGACTGAACTTGTTCTTTAACCCTTGAAACGAGGACAAGAGGAGGAAGACACCATTCATTCTGAGAGGAAGATGAGCTGAAGGATGGATGAAGGTCAGGTTTCACTCCCCCCACATCGGCTGCAGGGATCTTCTCCATGTCTCTGATCTTCCTCTGGTTTCTCCTCCACTCGGCCTGATGTGTCTGAACGTGGCTGTGAGGAGGCAGCATCCTCATCATCGCCTCCGTTCTGTGTGTGAGGAGAAGATGAGGTGGAGATGTAATCAGCTGTCAGTTTGATGCAGGACACCCTCCTTCCTCCTTCCTCCTCCTCCTCCTCATCGTCACGGTGTGATTAGGTGGAGATAACAGGCAGCCCTCTGAGGCTCAGGATGGAGGCTGAAAATGCTGCAAATATCAAAATCAATCACATCCAAGCTGCTTTTCTTTTCCCAGAGTTACCCAGAAAATCTCCTGCGCATCTTTTCCTTTCTTCATGACATCCACCATCATGATGAAGGAGAAGCTCACATGAATCAATGCGGCCTCTGGAATTGAAACTTCAGCCGTTTTTAACTCTGGTGCAGCTCTCAGTGTTTTATGTGACCAGGAGGCAGCATTTATTAACCCACTGCAGAAGAGGATGGATCATTTAGAATCAGCCGCATTCACTGCAAAGAGTTTAACGATTCATTAATAATGATTCGTTAACTCCACCTAAAAACACATTTCTCCTAGTTTTAGGACCAAATGGTCAGCAGATCCTCTTCTGTTGGCAGATAAAAGCTGCAGGCCTTTCAGCCAAGAGAGAACAGGTCTGTGGATCATCAAGGGGCCAGCGAGCTGCCACCAGTGCAGAGCTTGGTCAACATTGGCAGCATCTTGGTGGAATTTCATCTGCATGAAGAGCAACAAAGGAGGACCTCCATCCAAGCAGGAACCTGGAGCAAAGTTGTTTTCTCTGATGAATCATCCATTTGGCAAAAGAAATGTCCCAGAAAACTATTTCAAGGCTGGACTATTGTAATTCTTTACTATCAGGAAGTCCACAAAATGCAGTTCAAAGCCTTCAGCTGATCCAAAATGCTGCAGCAAGAGTTCTGATGAAAATCAACCAGAGGGATCATATTTCTCCAATTTTAGCTTCCCTTCATTGGCTTCCTGTTAAATCAAGAATAGAATTTAAAATTCTCCTTCTAACATATAAAGCCCTTAATAATCAAGCTCCATCATATATCAGAGCTCTGATTACCCCGTATGTTCCTAACAGAGCACTTCGCTCTCAGACTGCAGGTCTGCTGGTGGTTCCTAGAGTCTCTAAAAGTAGAATGGGAGGCAGATCCTTTAGCTATCAGGCTCCTCTCCTGTGGAACCAACTCCCAGTTTTGGTCCGTCAGGCAGACACCCCGTCTACTTTTAAGATTAATCTTAAAACTTTCCTTTGTGACAAAGCTTCTAGTCAGAGTGGCTCATGTTACCCTGAGCTACCTCTATAGTTATGCTGCTATAGTCTTAGGCTGCTGAGGACATCAGGGTCTATTTCTCTCTCTCTGCTGAGTTCTCCTACTGCTCTCCAATCTGCATTGTTTGTTGTTATTTCAGCTTTTAGCTTTTTCTCATCATAGAAGGTATACCTGGTCTGGTGTTCTGTTAGCTGTGACATCATCAGGGGAGGCAGATCTTCCATTATTACCATCTAACGTAGAAAGGAGCGCCATGTTGGTGACCCCTGTTCTAGAAGCTGCTGCTGGCGGCCGGAGGAGTGATGAAGAACTCTTTTCAGGCACAGCAGAGGATGATGGGCGGATCAGAACCAGGGAGACACGAAGCATCAGAACTGAATGCAATCAGGCTGGTGTCCAGACAGCAACAGGATCTCTCTGAGGTTACAGGTGAGGAACGACCAGCCAAAGACTACAGCAGCTACGTCTTCCTCCCACGGTCCAATAACCTGAGTCCCATCATCACCGCTCCATCCGGGGCTCCTGGACCATTAAACCCAGCATGAGTCCCTGAATCCCATTAGGAGCTCTTCCCAGGTAACAGTATGTGAGGATCAAAGATCAGCTCTCCATCTGCCTCAGACCTGCAGTTCATTCCCGGCGGCCTCATTCACAGCTAAGAGCGACCGCTCCAGCCTGCGGAGCCGCATCCAGAGCCAGCCGGACCTAATGGGCCCCTGAGCGGCAGAACAGCGTTTCCCTCCACGGGTCACCGTGCTGATAGGAAGCCCTTCATCACCTCTTCCTCCTCCTCGTCTTCTTCAGAACGTCTTCCTGTTCTGGTGGCAGCAGGAGGACGGAGCAGAGCAGCTGAGACCTGGCAGATACTTCACCATTAAATCACTTTCTCAACAGCATTTACTCCCCCTGTTCTAAGAAATGTAGTTTTAGCTAAAAAAAATAATCTGTGGTGCAGATCACCATTTTGAGCAGAGATTGGTTCTAACGATGAGTTTTATACTCATAACACTGCAGAACCCAACCCATAAACCGTACTTTAATGCTTATTTGTTGTCTTTTTATGTCTCTAAAATGTAAAATTAGCATTAATTTAAATTTAAATGCTTAATGCCGTGTCTATCTTTGTTTAAGGGGTTAAAACCTCTGCCGGAGGTTTTCCTTCCCGTTAATGGGGAGTTTTTCTTTCCACTGTCGCTTCATGCTTGCTCAGTATGAGGGATTGCAGCAAAGCCATGTACAATGCAGATGACTCTCCCTGTGGCTCTACGGTTCCCCAGGAGTGACTGCTGCTTGTCGGGACTTTGATGCAATCAACTGGTTTCCTTATATAGGACATTTTTGACCAATCTGTATAATCTGACCCAATCTGTATAATATGATTGAACTTGATTTTGTAAAGTGCCTTGAGATGACATGTTTCATGATTTGGCGCTATATAAATAAAATTGAATTGAAAAAATATATTTCGGCATGAAAACTGATATTTATTTACAAGGGGACAGATAGGGCATTGGGACTTGCTCTACAGCCGATACCTTGACCTGACGTCACAAACTGGGAGGAGGCAGAACTGTTCATCACCAAGATGGCTGCCCCCATAAAAGGACCTTCAAATGAAAATTACTCTTCATTAAAAAAGCTTATCATTTATTGAACAGTATGTAATAATTATATACTTAAAGCACTTTCAGCAGTTTGAATTCTGACTTTGACCAGACTCCTCCTTTAAAGCTTTCAGAGCTCCTTCTTCCAGAGACACAGCTGCTCGACATGCCAGAGGATTAGAGCAGTTTATGCTCTGCGGCTGTGAAGCTGAACAGAATATAGAGATCAACATGTGAAATACGTCAGTCTGACAGCAGAACTGACTAAATCAGACACAAAGCTGGTTTTTAAAAAGCCTCCTTTGTCTCCAAAACAGCTGGCAGCGGAAGATTTAACAAACCCGCCTGAAACAGGATGAAAAGAGCAGATTTCTGGCTCCTGTTGAAAGCCGTGGATTAATCTGTGGATGGCTGCTGCAACTGGAACACAGACAGAACCAACAACAACAGGGACCATCCACCCAGGAACACCCCCACTCCCACAGGAACATGTTTATTCTATACAACAGAGAAACTAATTGTGAGAGAGAAACCGACGCGTCTAAAACGCTGAAGCCTTTGGTTTGCAGGAAGTCTTCATTCTGCTGCTGAGGGCCATCAGGTGGCAGAAGAAGAAGAAGAAGAAGAAGAAGAAGAAGAAGAAGAAGAAGAAGAACGCAGTTTATTGAAGCTCATCAGGTCACAGTTGTAGCAATCAGCTAAACCCTCAGATGGTTTTAAAAGAAAACAATGAAAGCTTTTTTCTTTGCTTAAATCAGTAGTTTTCTGTCTGAGGATGAACAACTCAGAAGGTCTGACTGAGAGCTTTCAGTGCTCTGGTTCACTTCCAGCTAAAATATCAGCAGCTTTATCTTTCCCCATCGTCTGCACCTTCAAACCAAACTGCCCTCACCGTTTGATATGATTGGGCTGATTTACTCCTGGGAAATCCTCTGATATCCTTACATGAGCAACCAGGTAAATAAAGGTTCTGCTAAACGCTGAATGATCGGCTGTGAGTGAAATCACCGACAGGATCTAGCAGAGGTGACCCATTCCATAACAGCAGGAGCATATAGCTGTGCTTTGGCACGATGCCGAGACGGAGAGACATCAGCAATGAGAAGCCCGTTCAGGTTGAAAAGGCTCTAAAATGCAATGATTCACACCCCTGGAGGACTTTAATCTTTCAGTTTTTGTTTTAAATAAAAGATCCACTTCCAGGTCGGGCAGAAACCCAGTTGTAAGATTGCTGCCCCCTATTGGTAGTCCTCCCAGTCCTTCAGTCTTTTCTTAATGACTTCTTTAGTAAGAATAGACTCTATAGGCAGAAACTATACTTTAACACATTTAATCTGAACTAGTTAGAGGAATGGTACAGCTTCATATTGATCTCTCATATTGATCATGATGCAGGAAAAGGTGAAATGAGGAGGCGAGAGCCCCCAACTCCTGGTTAGCTTAATATAGATGAGCAGGAGCGGATCCCCCCCCTCCCCCCCTCCCCCCCCACATGCTGTCCGTAGAAGACGTATCACTGCCAGACTGTGAAATACTAAAGACTCCAATGTTCATCCACACGTACCTGCTGCCCTGAGATAACTGTTCATTTGTTTATGTGTGCCACATTGGACACGTCCTCAGTGTCAGCGAGTTCTCTGTTGTTTCCCAGTAGCTGCTTTCAGATGCTCCAGCATCTGTGATCTCAAAATATCTAACAGCAGGATTAACGGCCTAGTCAAAGTCCGGGTTGAAGAATCTGTGGGGGGGAGTAGGTGAGGAGGTCCTCCAGCTCTCTGGATCCCGTCACCTAGGAAGCATCATCTCATACCAGAACCACAGAAACCTGCTCAGCTGATCTCAGAATGGGTCGCTCTGTTTTTACGTCTTAAGAGGCAGATAAGAAATATATTTTGAAACGGTTGATCTTTTCCCATCGGAAACAAACCTTTTGGTAAAATTATAGTAATAATTTAAATATTTTTTTATCTAAATCTGTCAATGTGACTCATATCAGGTTTAAACGTGTTTGAAGTCCATCATCCTGCAGAGAGGAAGATTATTCCCAGGATGAGAACATCTCAGCAGCTGCCAACCTTCCCAGAAGGTTTAGTCCAGGTCAGAGCAGGAAGCTCAGAGGAATGACCAGAAACCAGGAGCTCCACCTCAGACTCTACAGGCCTCAGGTTAAATGTTAGAGGCCATGATGGTTAGAAGAACACTGGAGGAGTATGGCTGCTTCGAAGTGTTGAAAGAAAAAGCCTCGTCTCGCTTTAGACAATCTGGCAGCAGGACTTAGATCTGCAGAGCTGCTGGAGGTTAGCGCTGTCTGATGGTTCTCTCTGCTGTCCTCAACGCTCTCTCTGCACATCTCCAGGCCGAGGCGTTGCGGGCCCCAAAGCAGACGGCGATGCAGCTGGTCAGTCGTACATCACAGAGCTGCCCAGAAACTAATGGCTTCCAACCTCCACGAACTGAACTAAGTGTGGCCTTTTCTCTGATTTGACATTAAAACCCCAGCAGAGCAGAAACAAGCTGAGTCTGAGTTGATCTCCTGGTTGTTTGAGTGGAGGACAGGCAGCCTGTGGTGCAGCTGCTGATCCTGAACCCATCCATCTATGAAGCATGTGATGGAGTCAGGGGGGAGCCAGCAGTGTCACCGTGACTCATTAAAACATTTAATCCCTTATTAACTCGCCCACTAAAACAAGCATGTGACAGAGGATGAGGTCAAAGGTCACAGCCAGGAGAGCATCAGCGCCATGCTGCAGGAGGCGGAGCTTGGAGCGCCGTGCAGGGGTCTGACTGCTGAACAGCAAACATTGGTTCACATCTGCAGCTGCAGGGAGGCTGTCCAGTCAGCTCTCCTAAACTAAAATAACAGCCAAATGCAGAAAGTGCATTCATTAAAATTCACGTCCCATAGCAGCGTAATGTTCCCCTTTCAGCTGGAAGCCTGAGCTTAAGCTGAACACCTCATTAAACCTCCAAAATGTCTTCTACAACGACACTAAAGCATCTGTGAAGGACGCTAAACACTTCTGTCCTGCAGCTGCTTCACAAACACGTTCTGGTTTACAATCAGTTAATCCGACCATAATGTGTGTTTATGCACCTGACTTTATTCAGAACAGAACCACTCTGACATGCGCAGAGATCAAACTCCCCTTAAAAAACACAGAAGAACAACTTCTGTCTTTGCTAAACAACAAAAATAGCAAATAGAGTTCATTTGTCCTCAGAGTGTCCAGACTGAACTTGCATAATGTTCTAATTACAGTTGAAACGTTACTTTTGAACAGAAAGATTGTATCGGGATCCCAGACAGTTTTGCTTTCCGCCATATTTCTGCAGAAATACGTCACGTTCATGTCACACGTTCTGAATAACTTGAGCCTGACAAGCGTTTATATGAACATTGATCGGATTATCAGTCGGCATTAACCTCCCGTCTCATTTGGATTAACATTTCATTCCAACTGAGTTTAATCTGATCATCGTATTCAGATCGGCTTGTTTACACAACGCTTTCTATTCCCATCGGCATTTTATTCCGATTACTTTTGTCCATTTAAGCGTAGCTGGTGTCTTTGAAGGAGAAAAGTGTGCTGGAATCTGGAGGAACCTGGAGGAACCTGGAGGATCCTGGAGGATCCTGGAGGCCAGCAGGAGGAACCTGGAGGAATCTGGAGGATCCTGGAGGAACCTGGAGAAACCTGGAAGAACCTGGAAGAACCTGGAGGATCCTGGAGGAACCTGGAGGAACCTGGAGGATCCTGGAGGATCCTGGAGGCCAGCAGCTTCTCTCTACGGCAGCAAACAAACCAATGAACTGACCAGAGCCGCTCCAGCTCATAAATGGTGAATAGCTTCTACTTTAACTAGTCCGCCGGCCCCAAAGCGCTTTACAGTCAGTTACACATTCACACTCATCAATACGACTTTATTTGCATAGACTTTGTGGATCGTGGCCCTTCTGGCCTTCTGTAAATTAAACCTTCTCACAGTTTTTGAAGACCACGATAAAAGGGGCTGTGTGCCCACATTAGCATTTCTGTCTTTAGACAGTTATTATTTTAAAACACAAACTTTCCTTCAGATAAATGAATGTTTTTCACTTTTCAAACAGAGCAGAGAGTCTTTGGTGTAAAAGCTTTAAGCTCAGCTTTGATGTGTTCTGGGTGGGAGAATCCACGATGCGGACACCTGCTGTGTTTCTGAAGCTGCTCCACCGCTTTGATCCCCCCCCCCCCCCCCCCCCACCAACGGCTACTGGCAGCTTCACAGACAGCAGGCCTGCACCGCCTCTCAGGATGTTCACCAACGTACGGAGGAACGATCAGGCCGGCGTCGTCCGCATTAACGGGGCGGCGTGGCTCGTTAGCAGCGGCTAACGCTGCCGCCATCGTGGGTCACAGCGAGCTGCAGGGAGATCTGGAAGACCTGGAGCTGCCGTGTCGTAGTGAGACATCAGCTTCACTTTGATGAACACGCTCTAAATGATTCAGGCTCCAGCAGAGCAGCATCAGTGGACATCTGGTCTGGGACCATTAAGCCCAGCGAGGAGCTCCTCCTGGGGGACGCCTCACGTTCTCAGATCAGGATCTCACCAATCAGGCCTCTAATGAGCCGAAGCAGCGACTAACAGCTGGAGAGGCCTGCAGGAACATCGACACGGCACGGACCCTGAGCTTGTTAGCAGACATGAGAAGGTCCAGGAGAGAAGGTCTGATCTTCTGGTCCTGATGACCTGGGAAAGGTCATAAGGTCAGCAGACCGTCTGAGTCCATCACCTGCAGAGAGGAGGACTGTTCCTGGGTGGAGAACATCTCAGCTGCTGCCAACCTGTCCAGGATGGACGTCCAGCAGAAACAAAGAGAAAGACAGTGAAAGAAGCAAAAACTGTCCAAATTTATTCTGACTGAATGCCTTGATCCGATATTTACCCTGTTTTCATTCAGATGGTAACAATAAAACTCTGATGATGTGAGATGCTTCAAGTGGCGAACTTGATAATTAATATCATTATTAGTATGATAAGTAAAGACATTTTGCCGAGCTATTTTAATGAGATATTCAGTGATTCAGTATATTATATATATATTATGGCAGGGGAGCTCAAACTTTACGTGGCCAGGGACGCCTTTAGATTCCTCACGCTGATAGTATTTTTAAAAAGCCATTTCTCCTGTTAAATACATTAGGAATTATGTATGTTTTTAAAAATATATATAAATACACCTAATTTGGTGGAGATTAGATCAAACTCAATGGAACCGTTGTCATTCTTCCTAATTTTATCAGATTTGGCTCTTATCTTACTTGATGAAGTGGGCGGAGTTAAATATTTGTCCATTGTGTTACTCAGCAGCGCCTCCTCAGGCCCGACTACATGAATGTCACAGACCCCCAACCTGCGGGTTTACTACTGACAAGATCCAATCTGTACATTTTACAGTATTGCATTTCACTGCAACTTTGACAAAACCCGAAAAATGTTGTGAGAAGTCTTGTTTACCCCCCCCCCCCCCTACACACACACACACAAAACAAAGAAACTGACGTTTTCTTGGCCCTTGCAAACACCAGGTTTCAGACATGGTGGTGTGTGTGTGGGGGGGGGGGGGGGGGGGGGGTCATAGTTTGGGCCCCTTTGCAGTCCAGGGGCCAAAGATGAAGTCCTGGAGTCAGATTATGGCTCCATCAGTGTTAGACGTTGGTCCAGACCGGGTCCTGAACAGAACAACGTTCCCAAACACAGCAGCGAGGCTTCAACAGAACGTCTGAAAGAGGAAAGAGCCAAGGTGCTGCAACGGTCTAGTCAAAGTCCGAACTTCCACCTGATTGAAATGCTGTGGTGAGACCTTCAGTGTTAACTATGTTAACTAGGTCTGAACAAGCTGCAGCAAAGCTGGAAAGAAAAGGGGACCAGATGATCAGTTTTACCCTGTTTCCGCTAACTCGCCATCATTCACTGCAGCTCAGCTAATGACTCCATGCAATCGGATGGTTTTCTTTGGATGAATATCATTTTTACCAAGTAGAATAACAAAGTAAACTTGTCTGCAATGCTTTTATAGCCAGGGCAGAATCAGAATGGATGTCATGAGTTTTAAATCTGCTGAAGGCTCCCACCGCCAGGTTCAGAGCTGGACTCACCAACCCGACATGCTCTGAATTAAATTAATTGGATAATCACCAAGTGGTTTAACGCGGTTTCCGCAAGGATTAATCCCCCCCCCCCCCCCCAAACACACACTAAAATACTTACTAAGGACCTTCCACTGACTTCCAGTCTTTTTAACCTTTTCTACTGCCTACCTCTGCTGTAAAGTGAGAACATAAAAAGGTCTTCACTTTGGTAGTTAATATATTAAAAATATGTTCTCACTCAGCCGTCAGTAGAAGTTCCCACACTTCAGTCTGAGGTGGACCCCCATCTCTGACCCTGAAGGTCAAAGCTCAATCATAATATTCCTTTATCCCTTTGAGGAAACTTTCCAGTTATTTCAGCTCCTCCTTTCATTCTCTCCGCCTCGTCGCTCACATTAACCTCCAACACCTCAGTGACCCCATTTTCTCCCATCAAGTTAAAATCAGACATTTTCCCTCTGATTGTGTCGCCGTTTCATGCGTTTTCATTCTGCTTCCCATGAGAGCGTAGCATGGCGGCTCACTGACAGACTGGATGGAGGAGCAACAACTGACTGCATGATCAGAGAGAGTCTGGAACACCGAACAACAAAGTTAAAATTCTCCTTCTAACGTATAAAGCCCTTAATAATCAAGCTCCATCATATATCAGAGCTCTGATTACCCCGTATGTTCCTAACAGAGCACTTCGCTCTCAGACTGCAGGTCTGCTGGTGGTTCCTAGAGTCTCTAAAAGTAGAATGGGAGGCAGATCCTTTAGCTATCAAGCTCCTCTCCTGTGGAACCAACTCCCAGTTTTGGTCCGTGAGGCAGACACCCCGTCTACTTTTAAGACTAATCTTAAAACTTTCCTTTGTGACAAAGCTTCTAGTCAGAGTGGCTCATGTTACCCTGAGCTATCTCTATAGTTATGCTGCTATAGGCTTAGGCTGCTGGAGGACATCAGGGTCTATTTCTCTCTCTCTGCTGAGTTCTCCTACTGCTCTCCAATCTGCATTGCTTGTTGTTATTTCAGCTTTTAACTTTTTGTTCTCTGTCATTTTTCTCTTCATAGAAGGTACACCTGGTCTGGTTTTCTGTTAGCTGTGACATCATCAGGGGAGGCAGATCATCCTCTATTACCATCTACCATAGAAAGTACTCCTGGGTCAATGTGAGCTTCTGTGCTTTCTGTGTCTCTGCTCTGTCTTCTCTAACATAGAAAGTACTCCTGGGTCAATGTGAGCTTCTGTGCTTTCTGTGTCTCTGCTCTGTCTTCTCTACCATAGAAAGTACTCCTGGGTCAATGTGAGCTTCTGTGCTTTCTGTGTCTCTGCTCTGTCTTCTCTAAGCCCCAGTGGGTGGAGGCAGATGAGCGTTCACACTGAGCCTGGTTCTGGTTCTGCTGGAGGTTCTCCTCCCTGTTAAAGGGGAGTTTTCCTCTCCACTGTCGCTTCATGCATGCTCAGTATGAGGGATTGCTGCAAAGCCATCAACAATGCAGACGACTGTCCACTGTGGCTCTACGCTCTTTCAGGAGGAGTGAATGCTGCTTGGAGAGACTTGATGCAACCTGCTGGGTTTCCTTAGAGAGGAAACTTTCTCACCAACCTGGAGGATCTGATGGAGGCTGACTTTGGAAAGAACCTTCATGATGATGATGTTAATTGACGCTATAGAAATAAAATTAATTGAATTAAACCAGAGCAGAGATGACGGTCTGAACGTTATCTTTCAAAAAGTCCTGTTCACATCATGCCATGTTTAGTCCTGATAGTCTGGAGCAGAAAGTAGTTTAGTGCAAAGTTTAGGCAAAGATCTCAGAGCGTTAGTCCAACAGAGTCAAAATAATAAAATAATAAGTTACGTAGTAATCATAAACCAACATGTCTCCCTGATCACTAGCTGAGGGAGCTAATAGCAGCAGCTTAAGCAGATCCCACTGCTGCCTTGGTCTGCAGGAAAAAACAGGACGGTGCTGCAGCCCAAAGAGAGCTGATAACATAGATAAGGTGGAAAATAAAAGAGTTTCAGAAAGCCAGCAGGAACGTTGTTCAGACAACGTTAAAAGTTTCTGGGAATGTCTGACTGTTTGGTAGGAAAAGATCCAGAAGGCTGCTTCCTGACTCCTTCACAGCCTTTTATTTTAAAACAAAGACTCACATCTAAACTATTTAAATGCAGCAACAGAAAATCAGGCAGTTTCAGAGAAAGGAGCTTTGCCTGTAGGCCTGTTGTTGGAGACGCTGAATATTCCTGACAAATGTTCCTGGTTCCTGTCTTCCAGCCTCTGAAGGAACTTCCTCCTGAGGCTTCGTGTCGTAGGAGCTGCCAGTCGACACGCGTCTCCTGCAGTCGCACTTTAAAGCGGGAACATTAAAGATTCAGCAGGAATCTGTTTGTGTTTTCTCGTTAAGCGCTGAGGCCCTGCAGGGAAACAACGAGCACGGCACGCTGTGACCTCCATTCTCCATAAATAAACGCCTCTTCCTCGCCTCATGCAGCAGCAGCGACGTCCTCCTCACGCTTATTGTTTCCAACCTTTGGCTCTGACAGCCGGCCGTCTGCTCGCTGCAGCTCTTCATGCATTATTTCCTCCCTCTGCAGAGAACAGGGCGGATCATGGGGGGGCCTGCAGGGGGGCCGACATGTTTCTACATCTGAGCGCTGAATCCCTTCCAGGCAGATCTCCGTCAAACAGGAGCTTGCAAAGCAAATTAGACTCTTTTTAAGCTTCATCAGCCACGGGCCTCTGTACTGCAAGGTCACGTCTAATTTAAAACGGGAGAGCTTTTAAATTATTCATCTGTGACCCAAGGTGCTCCTCTCTGCAGAAGGGGGGGGGGGGGGGGTGGAGCATAAAAGGAAGGAAACAAATCCCCAGAACATCCCAACAGGTTTTCAGATCAGTGAGTTTCTAACTGCCTGGTCTGCATGCAGATGTGGTGAGAAGCTGCTCAGCCAATTAAAAAGCTGCCCAAGGTGCCGCGCCTCTGGTTAACGGCCCGGTGGGCTCCAGGTTCCTCTGGGTTCCTCCAGGTTCCTCCAGGTTCTGGAGGTCCAGCAGCTCATAGATCAGCGATGCAGACGGTTTCTGAAACCAGCCGGACCCGTTTGTGGTTAATGGATAAAAGGCAGCAGGACACGCCTTCAGGATCCGCCTGCTGACAGAACCAGCCAGTCAGAACCAGCCAATCAGAACCAACCGGTCAGAACCATCCGGTCTGAACCAGCCAATCAGAACCAGCCGGTCAGAACCAGCCGGACAGAACCATCCGGTCAGAACCAGCCAGACAGAACCAGCCGGTCAGAACCAGCCGGACAGAACCAGACAGACAGAACCAGCCAATCAGAACCAGCCGGACAGAACCATCCGGTCAGAACCAGCCAGACAGAGCCAGATGGTCAGAACCAGCAGCCAGAAAAAAAGCCCAAACTAAACCAGAGCTGTCTCTCTGCTGGTAGACACTGAAAAACAACGCTGTGCAAAATAAAATTCAAACATCTGAATTATTTGGGTCATTTATGGCCTAAAGAAGCATTTAGGAGATTTAATTAGACTGAGAGAAAAACATTTAACAGATTTTAGAAAGAGTTAACGATGAAACTCTTTGATCTGAGATAGTCAGCCGAGTTTGTTGTATTGAGTTCTTTTGTTGTTTTATGTAAACCTGGAGGCATTTATTGGGTCTAAACCACCTTCTTCCTGTTTAAACGTCAACAACATCGAGAAGCAAAATAAATCTCTCTACAAGAAATATCTCTAAGACACATTTAGGTTTAGGAGACACCAAAGAAACGTCTTAAAAGTTGAAAGGTTTAAGTTTTCAGTCTTAAGTGAAGCTTTTGGTAGAAAATATATATTTCTTGTTTTCAAAGAGGATGAAAAGAAAATATTCGGGTCTAAAAGAGACCTGAGAGATTCTGAATGAGAGGTTAAAAGATGTCTGTGAGAATCTGTGGATCTAAATCTGTTTACAGACATAGATATGCTGCAGCATCCTGAAGCGTCTGGGACCGGATCAGAACCGGATCAGAACCGGATCAGAACCCCTGCAGCGGTCAGGAGGATGTGAACAGTCACTGAGCGCGCTGGGAAGTCCAGGATGACATAAATAACAAGTTATACGTTTATAATAAAGATGTTCAATAAAAGCAACGTTTGCATTAAACAGATCAGAGGTTTGCTCCTAGACTCCAGATCTGATCTTATTAATCTTAATAAAGCCTCCAGTCTGAGAGACGGAGGCTCTGCTGCTGATTAAAGGCAGATTCCAGCATTTCTCTGCCTGATTATAACTGAGCTCTGCCTGCAGCCATGATGGGATTACCCTCCATGTTTTCATGTTTATGACGCATTACTAAAGTTAATTAGGCCCCATCCACTGGGCCTAAAGAGAAGGAAGGAAGGAAGGAAGCAAGGAAGCAAGGAAGAAAGCAAGGAAGCAAGGAAGGAAGGAAGCAAGCAAGGAAGCAAGGAAGCAAGGAAGGAAGGAGTTTTGGTAGGAAGGAAGGAAGGAAGAAAGGAAGGAAGGAAGGAAGGAGTATTGGTAGGAAGGAAGGAAGGAAGAAAGGAGTATTGGTAGGAAGGAAGGAAGGAAGGAAGGAAGGAAGGAAGGAAGGAAGGAAGGAAGGAAGGAGTATTGGTAGGAAGGAAGGAAGGAAGGAAGGAAGGAAGGAAGGAAGGAAGGAAGGAAGGAAGGAAGGAAGGAAGGAAGGAAGGAGTGTTCAGACGGATCTCCTTGATATGTGAGCTCACACAAACGTTTTAGAGCTGCAGTTAAACCAGGAGCTGCAGGTTATTAAAGCCGTTCTTCAGAGCGAGGAGCAGGAACGCGTTCATCACCACAGACTGACGCGTGATGCGTGACGCGTGATGCGTGATGCGTGATGCATGGGTTCATGACGAGCTGCAGGGGCTGACGGCTCTCTGGCTGATTTGTTGGTTTTATAACACGTGTCCTCCTTCACACAGAGAACAAAGACCTGCTTCAGATGTAACCACTCTGCTCAGGGAGGAGGTCACAGCAGGAGAACCGCGGCCTGAGACGATCCATCAGACGATCCATCAGACGATCCATCAGACCGCCGTCAGCTGGAACGATGGAGGGAGGAGCAGGAGTCGGAGATGTAGAACATCTTCAGCCTCGACAGGAGGAGGAAATTCAATCACAGATCCAGAGAACCAGATCCAGAGAACCAGAGAACCAGATCCAGAGAACCACAACCAGAGAACCAGATCCAGAGAACCAGATCCAGAGAACCACAACCAGAGAACCAGATCCAGAGAACCAGATCCAGAGAACCAGAACCAGAGAACCAGAACCAGAGAACCAGAGAACCAGATCCAGAGAACAAGAACCAGAGAACCAAAGAACCAGATCCAGAGAACCAGATCCAGAACCAGAGAACCAGATCCAGAGAACCAGATCCAGAGAACCAGAGAACCAGAACTAGAGAACCAGATCCAGAACCAGAGAACCAGATCCAGAGAACCAGATCCAGAGAACCAGAGAACCAGAACCAGAGAACCAGAACTAGAGAACCAGAATCAGAGAACCAGAACCAGAGAACCAGTGAACCAGAACCAGAGAACCAGTTTCAAAGAACCAGATCCAGAGAACCAGAGAACCAGATCCAGAGAACCAGAGAGCCAGAACCAGAGAACCAATGAACCAGATCCAGAGGACCAGATCCAGAGAACCAGAACCAGAGAACCAGAACTAGAGAACCAGAATCAGAGAACCAGAACCAGATCCAGAGAACCAGAATCAGAGAACCAGAACCAGAGAACCAGAGAACCAGAGAACCAGATCCAGAGAACCAGAACCAGAGAACCAGTGAACCAGAACCAGAGAACCAGATCCAAAGAACCAGATCCAGAGAACCAGAACCAGAGAACCAGATCCAAAGAACCAGATCCAGAGAACCAGATCCAGAGAACCAGAATCAGAGAACCAGATCCAGAGAACCAGAACCAGACAGAGTCCCGTCAGGACTCTGGTGATGACATCAATGAAGAACCGATGCTGGACAAGACAGAGGAGGGCATATCTCTAAGGAGCATGGTGAGCGCTTCATTTAGCCAGTAAATAAAGCCAAGTCATCACGTCTAACCATTTAAAAATGAAGTAAATGATTCTGACACTTAGGAACACCAACATGAGGAGAAGATTTTAGACTTCAGGTCCAAGACCTCATTCACAAAATGATGAAGAAATGTTTTGTAGTCTTCTTCAGACAGAAACTCAGCGCGCTGCAGTGGAGGAGAACCAATATGATGAAAAATAAGATCCTGAGCTTGGCCTGCATGATTTATGAGATTACTGAAATAAGAGGAAAAGACCCATCAAGTTAGGAAGAAACAACAGGAGCAACCTGGCTGAGAATGGAACGGTAGAGTTCATTAAAACACTTTATTATCACCAGAAAAAGATGTAAAGAAGAAAGAAAACATTAAAATAACACAATCATCAGTAAATGATGCAGAGCAACAGGAAACATTCAGAAACTGACTTTTGATTCGACAATTTATGTGCAAACGATGAAGACACTGCAAAAAGGGAACTCAAAATAAAGTGTTCTTGAAATGTTTGTATTTTTCCTTGATTTGAGCAGGTAAATAAGACTATTTGCCGATAAAATAAGAGTTTTGCACTTAAAATAAGAACACTTCACCTCTATCATCTTATTTCAAGTGCAGGATATCTAATTATCTTATTTTAGGGGTAAAGATACTCATCCCATTTGCGAATAGTCTTATTTAGCTGCTCAAATCAAGGAAAAACACAAACATTTCAAGAAAATTTTATCTACTTTTAGTTCCCTTTTTGCAGGAAGAGCGAGCCAGAGGCCAGAGGCGGCGTCCACCCTCAGCAGCTCGCCGGTCCGTCTCAGAGCAACACAGCCATGGAGAACCTCATTTCCACCCACAGGAGAACATCCAGACGTCAACGGTTTTCTAACTTGTTTCATATATTTAATAAATACCTGGTGGCTTGGCAGAAGTTTCCTGCTTTGTGAGGAACTCGGCTCAGAGACGACCCACCCTGACCTACATCCACCCCAGATGTGATGCACCGCTGGATTTATGCAACAGACGCGTGGAGACACCCAGAACCAGAGGAACCCTGGACAGAATTAATGTTTCCTAATCTGTATTTTATTATATCCGATATGATTTCTCCATGAGCGAAGCAGTGGAATAGCAGAAAATAAGATAAAATGCAAGATTATGGTGTGAGAACCTGGAGATGGTGTTTGTTTGTGAGGTGCGTAAAAACTGAGAGGGTCTGATGATCCATATTTTATTTTATTGGCTCATCGCTTTACAGCAGCTGCTCAGATAAAGTCCAGATTAACAGCCGTGTTTTCAGATTTGTTTATGTGACGGCGTGAGAAATAAACATGTTAAAGTAATTAAAACGTGAGAGGGGGAAAAGATATTTCATCCATATTTACATTCTAAGATAAACGGGATGGAGCAAAGAAAGCAGCGGCAGCTAAAGGATCGTTTAACCAGGTCTGGATCAGGAGGAGTGTGCATGTGCGATGCTTCAGGTCCCTACATCTCCAGGCTGCTGAGAAACACAGATTTAATCTCCATGAGTCCAACCTGGCTGCAGCCCACCGATCATTCACTGCTGTCTGACTTCCAGGCCGGACTCAGTGACTCATAAACTTTTCTGTCTGATGGCCGATCTGATCCCAGCAGGAAGGAGAGGAGATCAGCAGATCCTGTCTGAGCACCAAACCTTCCCAGATCCTCACAGGCAGCACAGCAAAGATCCACAGAGAAGTTCCCTCTTCTTAAAAACAGGAGAAGTGAACCTGCAAGCGAGCAGAACAGAGGGGGAACTGCAGAACATGAAGGTTTACTGCGGTTTCAAACGTTCCGCGCATCGATACGGTTCTTTTGTCTGAACCTTTCATCTCTAACGAGGAGCTCTGGATGCAGAGAAAGGAAGAAAGCTGCTGCTCCTTTGTTCTCCCTGGATGGAGATGATCAGCTTCCAGCCCTTTGTTCTCCATGGAGGAACATCCCACAGTGCCCCCTGCTGTCAGAGAGAAGTATCGCAGCCTGGAGGAACCGCGGTTCTTTGTCCCAGCTGTTCCACAGGTCCGGAACCAGAACCAGGGGCGCTGAGACTGGGCCCTTTGGATCCCATGCAGGTACTTTAATGATCCAAAACACAAAAAACTGCATCTGTCATCAGTTAAAGGCTCATTTTATTTCAGCTTCCATAAAACAAAAACAACTACAAGCAGCAGGAACAGTGGACCATCCAGAACCGAACCAACATCCTGAGAAGATGCCGTCCGGGCCTTCTGATGTTCTGTTGAGGAACAGGGTTCTGATGAGGCTTCAGGCAGATCTCCCCTCGCTGCTCTGCTTCCAAACCAGAGGCAGAAGCTTTCATCCCCATCAGGAGGCCGGATCGATTCTGATCCACACCAGATCCACACCAGGTCCAAATATCCACATGTACCTCTACCACAAGCTTTCTGAATCCATCAGCCAGCTGCTACTTCATCCTGGCTGCTCATGGCACGGCTCGCCTGGCAGAACCCAGTAAATCCTGACAAAGGTTCAACTTTTAAAGGTCCATAAATCTTCCCTGGGCTCACAGGACTCTGGGAAGGTCATTCCAGAAGCTCACAATCAGACTTTATTGGCCAAGATTGAACACACAAGCAAACAATTAATTCCCTGATGTTTCACACACTGAACGTTTATAGGTTGTGATAATAGAAATGTAGAGATGAAGTTCCTCAGCAGAGCAGCTGAGGCGGAGAGGAGCTCATGGTGTCCATCATGGTGTCCATCATGGTGTCCACCAGAGAGACGCCTGGGGGAGAAACTGGTTTCAGCAAACAGTGCTCTGCAGCGCCGCCCTGGAGGTGAAAGTCTGAACTGCTGGTGTCCAGGATGTGTGGGTTCTGCAGAGATGCTAGCAGAGATGTTAGCTGGTCTTTTCCTGACCTGCTCAGGCCTGATGGTCCTCCCTGCAGGCATTACTGCTGTAGTTTGGACCGGTTCTGTTCTGTGGATGTTCTGAACCACACAGTGAACGATGGCCATGGAGAAGACGACCAGCAGCTCCAGGGGAAGGTGGGACTTCTGGAGCTGCAGCAGGAAGTCCAGTCTCTGCTGGACCTTCTTCAGAACAGCGTCTGTGTGTGAGGACCGTCTCAGGTCTGAAGAAGTTCAGAGAAGTTCTGGTGTGTGTCTGCGACCGTTGTCCTGTTGGAACATCCAGCTGTGACCAGCCTCAACCATCAGGCTGCTGATGTGAAGCTGAGGATTTTAGAGGTAGGTGTACGATATTTTCAGTCGTCCTCAGAGCTCAAACTGTACGATGCAAAGCAACATATGATATACCAGAATCACGGTAATAATCCATCCCACAGCATGACGCTTCCACCACCATGCTTTCTACCTGAAGACATTCCTCCTGTCACCGGGTTCTGAGCTCAGCGGGCATTCGGGTCCGATGTCAAACTTTCCATTTTCATGATGTCGGTTCAGTAACATGTAGGGATGAGGATTTTCTGCCTTTTCCTGCTAATATGTTTACTTCCTATCAATAAGCTCCAGTTATAACATTTATAGTAAATAAAGTCTTCTTCTGCGGCAACAGAGTAACAAGGTCCATGTCCAGTTACTGGTTCCCAGCAAAGCTGCTTCAACTAAACTTATTTATTTTTGTGCTTCAACCACAAAAGCATGAAGGGACCGATCAAGACTTCTATGAAGACGCTAAAGTCTAAAGCAGGTGGAAAGGCGTGTATTTCATTGGGAGGCCGTCCCACAGCGAGCCGAGCTAACCAACCACATCCTGAAATAATGAAGAAGTGTCCCGTGTGTTTCTGGTTGACCATGACGTGTCCAACCAGAGATCTTTGCTCCAAATACCAGAAACTCTTCCCAGAAATCTGGTGGGAAAACCTGCACAATGATCCAGAATCAAACATTTCCTGTAGACGGTTCAACACGAGAAGTTCCAGCTTATTCTTGGTTAGATGAGGTTTTCTGTGGGAAAGAAGGGTTTACAGCAGCTGTTCCTCTCAGACAGGAACTGCTGTGATGACCCCAGCTGCAAACCTACTGATTCCTCTTCATTGATGCATGAAGCTGATTCCAGTTGCAGGTTATTGTCAGGAAGGCCTTAAAGACACCACCTGCCATAACTACTGATGTTTAAATACAGATATTTAGTGAAGCATTATGGTCCAGGAATATTGAAGATGTGCATTTTTCAGCTCACTTGTAAATTCTCACATGTGGGAACTTGTTACATGATGAAAGAGGAAAGTGTCTCCAGATTTAGGTCCATCCTGTCAACATGTCCAGTCAGGTGGTTCTATTCAGCCTTTTGTTCATTCAGCCGAGGCTTTAAACGGTGCAGACTGCAGCAACGTGAAGCTGGATGGAGCGTCTCTGGAGACACTGACCCGCCCTGACCCACCCTGACCCGCCCAGACCCGCCCGGTGCTGCAGCCGCCTCCTCCTCAGCTTCAGCCTCCCTGCTCCGGATGCACCGGCCGCCTCTTTCCAAAGAGACAGGAGATCAGAGGACACAGCTGAGCAGTAACTCCAAGAAGAACAGCTGGAGCCACAGCTGGAGGTGGTCAGCGTTAGTGAAGACTGCGGTGAAAGAGAAACTTCTCAGGTTCATGCGGTTTATCAACTTTTCCCAAAGGAAGACAACTCCAGTGAAGAATGTGATGAAGATCAGAAAAAGCAAGAGTTCGAGTCAGTCCAGGCGTCCATCTTTGAGACAAAGCTCAACTCTGAGGGGTCTCAATCCAAGATGGCCGCTGCAGTGGGCGGAGCAGCTGAAGCAGAGAGAGACGAAGGCGGGGAACGCCTTAGCAGGGAGGGAGCTCCGTTAATCAGTTCTCAGGTGATCTGAGGTGGTTGATTACAGCAGAGAGACGTTCCTGTGGTCGTTTTTATGAAGCTGCAGCCAACATGAGCAGATTGTCAGTTTACATCCCATAATGATCCACCAGCATCACGGACTGATAATCAGCTTTCACAGTAAAACCTGCAGCAGCCGCAGCCTGCAGCTCACAGGCCACCTTCCTCTTCCTCTTCCTCCTCGTTACAGGAGACCAAGTCCAGTCTGAAGACTTATTTTTACCACTTTTGTCTCAAACTGGCCGTCTCTGTCAGGGTGTGAGTAAAAAGCCACACAGACCCCAGCCAATGAGAAAGTGATAATCTTTCTTACAGCTGTAAAGCAGCTGGAGCATGATCTGAAGTTTAAGTAGCAGAGGAGGCGGAGCTCCAGCCCATAATACGATCATACGAGTTCCAACAACCAAAAAAAACGACCTCTGCCTCCTGGAATCCGTTCCTTATCACCTAATAAAACCCAGAGCGCCCGCAGACAGCAGACAGTTAAAAGTTATCGTCTCCTCTCACCTTCCTCTGTTCTCCTCATGTTTCCACATCCTGCTGCTGTCAGGGAACAAAAGGTGCATCAGCCGCAGAGAATTTAAAGACAGACGTAACTCCCAGAGTCCGTCAGCCGATGGCCCCCACAGGGAGGCTTAAGGAAAATCACTCTCTCCAAACAACATCTTCTTTTCTGAGCAAATAACCTCCCAAGTGAGCAATTCTGAGCTTTCAGTGAACGGCAGACGCGCCTCGATGAAAGCGCCTCTGATCAACACCGGCCTCCAAACAATAAAAGACGAGCCGGTAGCAGCCGAGGCCGAGATAAAAACATATTCACAAAAAAGAGAAAAAAGAGAAAAGGCTCCAATAAATCTGAGCTGCTGTCACAGGAGCAAACACAGAGGCTTAGTGGACAAGTACCCATAATGCACCAGTAACCAGAGACATACATCTGCAGATTTAAGACACGCTGAGCAGGTCGGCCGTTAGCGGCGCTGTAGCGGCTCAAGCTAACGTCTGATCCACCAGATGTCTGCTAGCTATGAGAAATAAAGCCTCTGATCTTTTGCTGCTTGGTGCCTTGGAGAATTCAGAGAGCAAATGAGTTCATGTATCCTCAGGTTCTTTAGACAAAACTAACATGAATCGTTTATCGGAGCGTTTGCCTGATGGAACGACGTGTTTCACGGACTAAGCATGTCTAAAGCAGAGCGCGTGGGTTTTCTACGTCACATCCGTGGTTATCCGATCATTTCCAACCTGCTGACGCCGATCCTCTTAGTCCCTCCTCTACCAGCTCCTCTCCAGACCGACACACCGTCTCTACGGTGGCCTGGCTGGATCAAAGGAAAGAGTCAAGGCACGACGGCCTAGTCAAAGGCCAGACCAGTGTCTGCCAACCTTAACAAAGCGATATGAGAAGAACATCACAGACAGAACAACTCCTGCTCCACGTTCAATCACCATCACGCTGACAACATGGCCGCCGTTAACGCGCCGCCTCAGCAGATGTGCTTTGTTCAGCAGACAGGCCAATCTGCAGGACACGATCTGTTTCAATTAAAGGTGCGTGTTGTCCTTCATGTTTCCCACATGATGCTCCTCGCTGAAGCGTGAACAATGAGACACGTGTCGCTTCCAGCAGCACAGCGCGTCCGGCTGGCAGGCGCATCTGCTTCTGGCGGGGAACACATGGCGCTGAGTCGGCACAAAGCTCCAGCACCAGAGAGGCCGTCCACCAAAGGGTGGGAAGGTGTTGACGCCCAGAGACGGCAGGTAGGGTCGGCAGTGAGGAAGAGGAGTTAATGAGGAGGGAACTTTAAGGAGAGTGGCAGAGAGTGGCAGAGAGTGGCAGGAGGAAGGCAGCGTGGGAGACGGGTCGTTGTTGGAGGAGCGTGTTCCTGTGATGGACAGCAGAGGAGGTGAGGAGGAGTCTGCTCAGGTGACAGGAGAACAAAGAGGAGCACAGATGGAGAACACGCACCCATCAAGGTCAGCGGATGTGATCGAACACGTCGTAAAGAAGTTATCTCCTCCGTCCTTCAGTGGTGCCCCCCCCCCCTCTGGCACAGAGTCCTGATGAGAGCCATTCATTACAGGCCATGGCGCTCTGATGCAGCACTGCTAGCCTGCAATCACCTCCGCAGCGTCCCAATTACCTGAGCTCTAATTGACGGTAGATTTATTAAAGTTAATGAGCCGGCCGGCCATCTGTTGAGCCGCAGCTCAGCGGATGCTCAGCAGCGAGGCAGGAGACGCCCTGCAGGTACTCTGGAAGGGCAGAGCGGGACGGAGGAGACAAAGGGATCCTCTCTGCCCCCCCCCCCCATACGTCTTCCATCCTTTTATGATGTTCATATTTCAACTATACGGCTCTATAGAAGGCGAGTGTATATATGCTGCGTGATTAACCGCTCTCAGCCGGCTCCCTGTGGCTAATAAATCTTAAATACATATATTTCACTGACTTGTATAAGGAATTTTAATTTGAGACGCAGAGCTGCTGCAGCCAGCCGGAGGTTAATTTCTCTCTTCAGGGCGGACTGCTGCTGCACCGGCCAGGAGCTCGGTGTTCTGGTTCCCTCAGACGTTTGGACCTTATGGAGGATTTACCACCTCTGGGTTCTGATGGAGAAGCAGCTACAGCTAAAAGACTTTAATTGGTGCCAACATTATCTATCCTGTCATCTGTGGAGCTTTATTTACAGTTTTCCTCCTTGATTTCCTCAATATTCATAAAAATTATTCTATTAATGTTCTCCAGCAAAACATCTGAGCTTCTCAGGACAAGATGGAACAAAAATACTGAAATGTTTCACACAGCAGGTTCTTATCGCCTCAACGCTGGAAGTGAAAGGTTATTTTTAATTCTCAGCCATATTTGCTGTCAGCACCCAGGGAGCGCGTAGCTCACAGCACCTTGTCGTTTCTGCTTCCTGTCCTTCCTATCAGGGTTCAACATCCACACTGCTGCACAGTTTAATTCTTCAGTCTGTCCAAAATCTGCAAAAAGCTCAGAAAACTGAGCACAAGGCGCCGACTTCATCAGAAAGTTGTTCATCATTCAGCTGTAAATACATTAACACAGTGCCCACCAAGAGGAGAAACAATGTAAAAAATTATATTTAGTAAAGTCTGCAGCTTGGAGACCTAACAAACCGGCACACTGAAGGATTTAAACGCTGTGGTGAGCGACGTCTTCCATTTACAGAACAAATATCACACTTTCTGTTCCTCCATTTGGTTTATTACCTACATTTAAAAGGTTCTGTTTGGGTTATTAGGCAGGAGAACATTTTGTTGCTTTGACTTCTTCATTTTATATTTTAAATATTGATATAAATGTTTGGTTGAAAAAGGAATCCACTTAAAAGGGTTAATAAGTGATGTGTTATGTTGAAGTTTTTACTTTGTTTATTTCCGCACTAACATTTAGCTAGTTTGTGTTAAATGCTTATTAAATGTTTAAAACACATAACAGTGGGCTATTTCTGCATATCATCAGTCTAAGCACACTGATGACAAACACAAGGGCCCAGTTAAGTAGTTTTATTTTTAAAATGTTGCTGAGGAACCTCAGACAAAATTAAATTAGACATAAAAGACGCAAAACTTCTTTTCAAATTGACGAAATTTTGTGAGAACGCTGTCAGTTTAAGTTTGTTATTTCCAAACCACCAGAGGGTGAAGAAAATATGGGACTTCAGATACATTTTCTCCAAACCGGATGACGAGACGAGAGGAACCGGTCAGGTCCAGAACCAGGCGGCGGTACTGGAAGAACTGAAGCTTAGTCTCTAAGACACGTCAGAGGTGTTTTTCCCAGGTCCAGGTCAACGTTCAGGTCTCTTATGATTAAAAATATATATATTTTTACATGAATAATGTGCCATCTAGCCTGCTAAAAACAATATGTGGGTTAGAACTTTGTAGCGGTACCGTTTGTCTCATGTTAATCTGACCCATGTAAACAGGATCCTTTAGAGTCTGAAACTTGGGTTTGCCTCTCTGCCTGAATTCAGGAGTACGGTTGCAGGACAGAAACCTTTTCCACCAAAAAGAACAACTGGACCAAGTTAGAATCCTCCAAACTGTTTGGATCGATGCGTTCTGGTCGGATTGGACCAAACTGGAACTTCTGGGCTACATTTCAAAAAGCTGTTTTTGGCCCAAACAACAAAACTGTGCCAAACAGTGAAACACGGTGGTGGCAGCATCATGCTGAGGGTTAGAAATGGTACAGAACCAGGAGCTTAGGCACCAGAACGTTCTCCCTGACTTTGTGAACTAAACGTCTCCCATAAATTATTACAGCAAAGTTTCATCCAAATCCGGTCTGACGGCACCATAATCTCTGAGGTTGGACCAGATGATCCGTTTTTATCACCTCGGCTCTGAAGGCAGCAGAAGATGTGGACCTGCACCCCGTGATGCTCACAGATCATCTCCGTTTCTTCAGAAAACAGCTGAATCCAATCAGTTTAAAGCAAAAGGTCAAAGCGATAAAGAAATGGGGGAGTACCTGCAGCCCTCTGTTGTATAATTATCCTCATTCAGTGGAATGGATTTGGCTCCAGAATCGGTCTGGGCTCCAAATAAATCCCTGCAGGAAAGTGTGGAGAGCTAATGGCCTTGGCAAATAAATGTCCTTTCAATTTACGAGCATTACGGCTCAGCGAGGCTTTCAGATGCAGAAATGACTTCACATTAAAGCGCAGTGAGAGCAGAGGAGCGGCTGCAGGAGTTAATGTTATCATTTAATAGATCCGTATGTCTAATAAAGCAGCAAAGAGCAGCCCCTGTGTTCAGAGGGCCGCGGTGGCCTGGAGACAATATTACCAATAAAAGACCCATTACTTTGGTGTTATCACCACCGCTCGGTCAGGATGGGATGCTGTGTTTACCGAGACAAAGACAACCACTCTGGAGTCTCCAGACCAAAGAACAAGGGAACAAAGGGGGGAAATCTGGAGAAATGTTTCGTTTCCTGAAGGAACACCGCCGGGAAGAGAGGAGATCATCTTCCAGGGAAAACAATTCCTCACTGAAAATAAGATAAAGTCAGATTTACTTTCTGAACGACGTTCAGGATCTCCATCATCTGTCCTCCTCATGTCTAAACAGAACCGGTCTGCAGACAGAAACACTGAGACAACAGGGTGAAGCTAACCCTGTTCCATCCCATGATGTTCATAGTCAATCAGAAACTCAAAAGATCCAGCCGATAAAACCAGAAACCCGCTCAGATTAGAAGCTGCCTCACTAACGCGGCTCTGACTGCAGCTCTGCTGAACAAAGACACGGAGCTTCATGAAAAACATTGTGTGCAGCGCTGTGGATGGTTTAGATCAAAGCCTGTTCACGTGCCAGAACGGCCTAGTCAAAGCCCAGACCTAAACCCAACCGAGCATCTGTGGAAAAACTGGAAAACAGCATTTTATTCAGCGTGTTGGCTGCGTCTCGTCTAAAAATGGTACATTTATGGGGGGGGGGCAGTCAACAGTTCTGCTGTGAACAGATTCTCCACCTGAGCTGTGGGTCTCTGCAGCTCCTCCAGAGCCACCATGGTCCACCTGGTTAACCTCCACCTGAGCTACTGGTCTCTGCAGCTCCTCCAGAGCCACCATGGTCCTCCTGCTTCTCTGATCAATGCTCTCCTGGTCCAGCCTGTCAGTCCAGGTGGACGTCCATGTCCTGGTAGGTCTGCAGGAGGTCCATCCTCTCTCCAGGTCCACATGATGATCAGAACTCTGGGAGGTTCTGTAGAACCTGACCTGCTGTAAACTGGACCAGAACTTCCTCCCTGACCTGCTGGGTTCCTCTGTCTTTATGAGGCTGCTTGTTCTCTGAAGAACCTCTGGGGCCAGATAGATAGATAGATAGATAGATAGATAGATAGATAGATAGATAGATAGATAGATAGATAGATAGATAGATAGATAGATAGATAGATAGATAGATAGATAGATAGATAGATAGATAGATAGATAGATAGATAGATAGATAGATAGATAGATAGATAGATAGATAGATAGATAGATAGAATGTTAAAGTTTGTGTTTGTAATGAGACATAATGTGGACAAAAATAAAATAGTTTTAATACTTCAGGAAGGTCCTGTCCACCAGAAGCAGAAGATCAATGATGAATAGCATCAGCATCCAGATTGATGTAAACAATAATTTCTTTATTATGTAACACCTTGAAGCATAAATCACATCCTGTGCAGGAAAGACTTTTCATTGAGAACAGATAGTTGCTAATCAACTATGTGAACATTTACAAAGTAATGACCTACTTGAGGAGTTTCAGTCAGGCTTCAGAGCTCATCATAGCACTGAAGCAGCTCTGGTGAAGGTCACTAATGATATTCTCATGGCCTCAGATAATGGACTTGTGTCTATACTTGTCCTGTTAGATCTCAGTGCTGCGTTTGATACAGTTGATCACAATATTCTCCTACAAAGACTTGAGCATACTGTAGGGATTAAGGGAAAGCATTAGGCTGGTTTAAATCTTATCTGTCAGACAGATTCCAATTTGTACATGTTAATAATAAATCTTCCTCAAACTCTAGGGTCACCTGTGGAGTACCACAGGGTTCAGTCCTTGGACCAATTCTCTTTACTGATTATTCTGTTGGAGTTTAGTTTGAGACTCTTACAAAGTGCTGATGTCACTACAGTCTTCTGCTGGTCAGATGCAGGAAGCTCAGCACCAACATGATCTCCAGTCACCGACATTTACCGCTCAGAAAAGTCCGAGTCGCTGCATTCAGCTGCTGGAGGAGCCGGTTTAAATGTCCCCGACATGGAACCATCCATGCACAACACCTGAGGACTGGAAGCTCACGCTGATCACCTCTGAGCCTGTTTGGGAGGCAGAAGGTAATGATGTGAAGATGGAGGCTGAAAAGCAGCAGAAAGCCGAGGGAATTAGAATGATTGAGGGAATTGGCTGGGGACGCTGCAGAGGGGAGCGATGGAGGAGGAAGCGGAGCGGGGAGGCCGCCGATCAAATTTTATGGTTGACTTATTCCTTTCACAGCTCCCTGAAATAGCCAAACAATTTACAATCACTCAAAGCATTAACCTTTCAGGAGCTGCGGGGACTCATTGTCCATGATGCCACAATGAGACACTTTGCATGGCTGACGAGACGGCGCGGGGAAATAACTCATCTGGCTGCGAAAACAAAGGAACGGGGAGGAAGGGAAGGAGAAGACAGCGGAGCAGAGGAGGGGAAATGATAGGAGGAGGACAGGGAGGGATGTGTTGGAGCTCTTTGTTCAGGAGAGCAGATTGGCTCATGGATCAGGCTGAGGGATTGCTGGGGGCTCAGGGACCACTCTACTGTCCCTCACAGGCGGAGGAGGAGGAGGAGGAGGAGGAGGAAGAAACAGGTTTGATGACCCCATCCTGGCAGGGAGCCAGTGTCCAGGCTATTTACTGCCTGACAGCTCCCAGCATTCCCATCGATCCCCGACACGAGGCGGGAAACAAGGAGGAACGAGGGAAGGCCGAGGGGCCGAGGCTGAGAAGACGTTTATTAGGACACAGGCTGGGGGGAAAAGTAAAACACTGGGCTCCGTTTTTACTGCCATGCAGAAAACTGAATCACTTCTGTTCATCATTTATGATTAATTTACCAGGACAGGACCACAAGCTTCACCTCCTCTCATCCCTCCATCATCCTCATCATCAGCTTTAACAGAGTCCAAGGCTGAAGCTTTAAGAACTCACGCTGATTACTGTCAGTTAACGAGATCTTTAATTCTGTTTTATTTAATCCTAATTTGTTTATGATGCAGATTATTTAAAAAAATGTTTTTCCAAAACCTGATTGCATCAAGCTTATCAGCAAGCATGCAGCGACAGTGGAGAGGAACAACTCCTCTTTAACAGAATTCAACAGCGACCCAATGAAGAGAGGCTAAAATCATTTTTAACTTCAATAATTATGTTTTAACTGCAGTCCAGAGGTTGTTTAACATTTATTCTTAATTTCATGACAACTGGTGCCTCAGAAACACGTTTACTGAGAATAACGTTGACGTGTTGAAGATTTATCTTCCCACTAATCTGCAGGCAGTCAGCTGAGTTTGCTGCTGGAAATAAGATCAGAGGTTGTCTGGGATCCCGTCTCCCTGGTCTCCAGCTGTGCTAATTACCAGACCAATAATTACAGCGCCGCAGACAAACCGAGATAAAGAAAAACTGACAACCGAGTGAGGAGAAGGGAGGAAGACAAAGCAGATAAGGAGGCAGGAGCTGCATACAGATGAGCTCCTTTAGCTAATTAGCAGCAGCACTGAGTCCTGGGAGGAGAAGAGGAACCTGAATGCAGCGCTGGTCCTGCAGGTGAGGAACCAGCGGTTCCCCCAAACCTGAGTGGAGCGCCTCTTCCTACCGTCAGTTAGAGAACAAAGGAGGCACTCTGCTCCTCTTCTCCATTTCCTCCTCTTCTCGCCGTCCTGATCCTTCATCTGCGTGTCAATTAGCTGCTCCTTTGGTCCTGATTTACTGGCCTCCAATGAGCTAATGGGTAACCATGAATTAATATGCAACTCTGTGTGTGCGGCAGATAAATTAAAAAGAAAGAGACACAGAGGAGGTCAGGGAGGTGGCCCTTTCTGCAGCAGAGCAACTCTAAATCAGCTGAAGATTTCCATCTGTCACGCAGAGAAAATGATCCATTTAGGATGCCAACATAATGGATAGGGGACAATAACGGGACGACTGCTGCACTCCTCTGGATTAACTCTCACTTTCAGGCTCCGTGTGTGAGTAATTAGGCGCCGCATAAAGGCTGCAGCGGCTGCTGGTTATTGCATGAACAAAAGATGTTATTGGAGCCCAGATCGAGTGATCGTAATTCACTGGCCGCTCCGTCAGGGACGCATCCTGCCTGCGGGGGCAGCAGAGAGCAGAGGTCAGGGTGGGTGCAGGTATACATCACCATCATCACCCTCATCATGCTGTGTGTAGCCCACCACCATCACCGCAGGCTGTTTAGTCCAGACTCAGGTGAGCTGCCTCGCTGCTTCATGCTTCAGCGGGTCGTGAACTCTGAGGCTCAGATCTGACGGCGGCTAACAGAGTCGCCACGCGGGCCGGAATCACTGCGAGGGAAAATATTTCACCCACACCGTGTCAGCTTATCAGGAACAGAGAGAAACAGCCATGTTCTGGTTTCCATCTCAGAGAACATATCAGGACCGTGAACGCAGCTCGGAACAGCTCAGTGGTGATTTTTAGGATTTATGACTTGTTTATGCCATAAAACAAACGGCCCATTCCCTGTTTTTTATTATTATTTGTGCTCACAGAACACTCAGTCCTGTTTCGGCTGGAATTCATTCTGGGAAACGACTTAATTCACTCCGTCTTCCACTCCAATAGTCGTTACATCAATCATGTCCGCAGAGAATACGCTCATGTGATGAATGTTGAAGAAATGTGCTGCCGTCTTATTTTTATTGCTGATAATTCTTGTCTAAAGAAAATGTACTGTTGTTGAATGTGATGTCTTCTTGATTTTTCAGGTCTCAAAGCTTTTCATTTCCCACAGTCAGTCCCGTCTGTGATGATCTTCAGTTCTTTAATCCACTGACCGCTGAGCCAACCTCCTTTAGACAGAAACACGATCCTAACAGGCGAACAACTAGCAAAGAACCAGTTTTAGATCACATCTCAAACCTTTTTCTTACAAGCAGCTCGTCACAGAGAAAGCTACAGTTGGTGCCAGTTTCCTTTGACGAATCTTTGGAAAATCCCCCAAAAGACTGTTTGTTTGACAGAAAATAGGATTTGGCTTTAACATTGAGGCATAGAGTGATTATCAACCGAGTGATGAAGTTATTCACTTTAACAAAGTCGGACACATTTCAACAAAAGGAACTATTTTAAGTTGAATTTATTATTATAGAAACATACAGTAACCCTCGTTCTTGACTAAGACGTAGATAAAGAACAAATTAACAACAAACTGATTAAAATCTCTGTTTTGCTTCTGCTGGGCTAGCCTTGCTAACTTTAGCTTAGCTTTGCTCTCCTCCACCTTCCTTTCTGTAGTCCAGCTTTCAACAATTAGGTTAGATTTCTATAGTTTAGCTCGTCTTCATTTAGTTTACTTTATATTAGTTTTACTTATCTTAACTGGTCCACCGTGCGATTCATTGCGGATCAAACTGGACTGTTCAATAGGAAGTGGCAATGGTGAAATAGAGCGCCAAAAACCACAGTTTAACTGTGTAAAACTCAAATATTTGCTCTGTTCATCGATATTATTAAAAATATCAAAGTGTGGGAGATGTCGGTTCCCGCTGCGCTTACAGTCGCTATACCAGGAGGGAAGACTGTATTACAGGCACGTCATTTTATAACTCCTGCTGGCTTTAACTTCTGAGTGGAAGCTAAATACACATAATTCAGTCAGGTATCTGTTCAGTTTATTTCAGGTTTTATTACTGAGCAAATCAGTTAATTCATAACAGGATAGTTTTATTTAATGTGTTTCTGGAGAGCAGGAGAGTAAATCTGGAATTGATTAATTCGCTGTTCTTTGACTCATGCCTGCAGTAACGATAAAAGTCGTGGAGTTCCTCAGAGGTTTAAATAAACTGAAGAAAACGAGGCAAAAAATTCAGGATTTCTGTGGCTCCACTGCTCTGAGCTTCACGCTGGCACAGTTCCTGGAGAAAGGCAGCAAACAGCAGGTGGGCTCCGGAGGACCCAACCCACCGCCTACACTTAGCTTAGCTTGTTTTAGTTTAGCTTAGCTTAGCTTGTTTTAGTTTAGCTTAGTTTAGCTTGTTTTAGTTTAGCTTAGCTTAGCTTGTTTTAGTTTAGCTTAGCTTAACTGGTCTTAGTTTAGTTTCACTTTGCTTGTAGTTTAACTTGTAGTTTAGTTTCGCTTAGCTTAGGTGAGCTTGTCTTCATTTAAATTGTCTTAGTTTAGTTCAGTTTAGCTTAGCTTGTAGCTTAGCTTAGTTTAGCCTGAATCGCCTTTGAGCTAGCCTTCTGTATCAGTGGTATAAATGGGCTTACTTCAGCATGTCACAATATCTTGGAAACAAATACTGTTTAAATAATAACCTCCTTATATTGCTAGTATGGAAAACCTAAACAGCAAACATTTAGAGGTTTTAGCTGAAACTTTCAATTTAAGGTTGAAATGTTTTTCAAAATAGGAATTTACAACTACTACAGTTCAGATTACTAATGTAGGTAACGCCTAAGTTTCTTTGATGAGACCAATAATGCTGCAGAAATTAAAAAATTAAAATATGAAAGAATCACATTTTGGTTGGATATTTGTGTTTTTCACAGACCTTGAAGCTAAAAAAAGAGCAAATTTTAAAAACACGGAGGAGTCAATGTCACATCAAAAATAAGTTGTTTCTGGCAGCCAATTTGAGATAATTCATCTTTTGATATTGGATTTACAGACGCTGAAAGCTTTTAATGAGCGTTACGGCCATTAAACACGCTGAAGACGTGTCGGCTAACATCCCATCAACCTTAGGACCCAGTTACAGGATGACTTAGAGCCCACCTGGGATTCCCAGGGTCTGCATGTCTAACCGAGGCAGCTGCCCTCCAGGGCCAATGACGATACTCCATCTAAGCAACCTCATTAGGACTCCAGAGTTCCTTTACCGTCTCCATCTCTGCTGCTTTCAGAGATGAGAAAGCTCCTGTCCACTCCTTTCCATCTCCCCACGCCGCTGTGGCTGCAGAGTGTGTGTGTGCATGGAAGGAGGCAGAGATTATTAAGGCTTTTAATGGCAAACGAAGCCTGACAGGTGCTTCTCTTCCAGAGATGAAGAACCAGTGGCTTAATAACGGCGTGGCTCAGACTGTCATAACTTACATTAAGCCCATTAAAACGATATTACTGAGAAAAGTCTTGGCCAGATAGACTCAACTTTCCATCAAGGAGGCTTCAGGGAAGCTTTTCTCTCGCTTTTCGTCATCCTGCCTAAAGCCAGACAGAAATGAGCTTTGCTTTAAAACAGTCTGTAAAAACAGACGTAAAATTTTGCATTACATGCAACAGTTACAAAGTTAAAAGTGTAGAGGCATGGTAAAAAGAAAGTACACCCCATTTCTCTTTACGGTGTGAAAACAACAAACAGATTCCACACTGTCGTTACGCACAGAGATAAAGCCAAACTGGAAAAAACATGCATACAAAAATAAATAATTACACCCTTCCACAGACTTGCTGCTGATCAAATGCATTAATTAACCGGTCATCAGGGTGAGCAGCTCTATAACAGCAGGAAGGTTGGCGGTTCTGGAGCTGCCATCAGCAATAACCGTAGAGAAGCAGAAATGTCTCCTACATAAAGTTAGTAGTCTGCTAGTGGTCAGTGACGCTAGTTTTGTTGGTAGTAAAGGTGTTGGTGGTGCTTTTTCCACTTCACCTGTTACCAAACCCACCTGTGTGATGACCAGCAGCTGAAGATTGGTCCAAAGTGGGTCATCAACAGAACATCGACCCCAAACACAGGAGCTGATCCACAACTGATCGTCTGAACAAGGAAATACCTGAGGTGACAGAATGGCCCCTGATTAAACCGAGACATTTTAAAGTCAGAGTCAAATTTAGGATTCAGGGCTGCAGCGTAATTTAAATGGCTTTAGAGTTGGAGCTTGATTTAAAGGAGCAATAAGTGAGATATTTCCTGTAAAATTAACCTAAATCATTCTCATGTGTCACCAGAGGTGGAAGTAAGATTCCCTCTGAACAATCAGTCCTCCCCATCAACAACGTCTTAGCCAAGTTTATCTCCTTTCAACATTAGACGTACGGTCCAGAACAACTTTGATTGCAGTCCGTTTACTTCCTGGTTTCTGAGCCAATCATATGAGAGTTCCCAGAATTCCCAAAACAGTAAACAAGGAGAAGCAATGGAGCCCACAGACATATATGCAACATTGTAATAACTTTCTAATGAATAATCATAAGTATATGTTTATTCTTACCTGTGAAAGGTAAAGCCAGAGGATCTAAGTTTGTTCTGTGAATCGGTACAAATCCTCGCAGCTCATGGATGAGGACTCTTCTCCACTATGACACCTCCAATATTTCCACTGTTTATACCTAACATCTGTAACTAAAGTCAATTTCTTTGGTTGTGCACACTGTCGTGTCCATGTAAAGCAGCCTGTTTGTCACTTAATCAGCATTTTAACAGAAATCTGCAGAAACAAACAGGCTTTGGTTGAATCTACTGAGAAAAAAACAATAATTCCACTTCTGTGACCAACGCCATGCGCTCATCCATGTTTTTCAGGCAAACATCTTTTACAACAAAGAGAAATCCAGTTAGAAGAGCTGAGCGCAGCTGACCACCCCCCTCTAGTGGTCAGGGGGGGCACTGCAGCACTCAGAGGAACAAAGGAGACAAAGACAGGAGCTGGAAAATGTTGCAGGCATCATGACATGAAGTGAATCAATTCAGAGACATTTATATTTTAAACACCGATATTTAAAAAGAAACCCTGATTTAATCATAAGAGCAAAATGCATGAGTTTTGTATCAAAGTAAATAAAAGTTTTAGTTTGGAACGGCGTTAAAACATCTCCAGAAATCAGCAAACAGTGATGGATGTAGTTTAATACTTTGGAAGGTCATATTTGGAAATGAAAACTGAAAAAAATAACAGTTTAACTGGTACAGATCTTTAACATCAATGATCTGGGCAGATTACCCCATTATTTATTTTTATTTCTTAACTGGATCATTCATCAGAATAATTGTCCTCATTTTTACAGTTTTTCTGAAACGTTCTGATTATTATGCTGCCGCCTCCTGCGGTGACTATTAAATATTTAAATGTTTATCAGAACCAGAGCAGCATCAGCCGACACATCAGCTCGGTTCCTTTTTGGCTCTTCATGATAATAAATCTACACACATTCAGGAAAACCATGCAGGCTTTTGTCAGACAATCAATAAAATATCAACCATGATGACATGAGATTCTAGATTTAAAGTGATCTTAAAAAGCTGCCTGAAGCGGAGGAGTTTCAGTGTCAGCAGGGATGGACAGACGGATCAGAGATTCTTCTGCAGTGATGCTGCCGCTGATCCGGTCTGTAGTGGTGAAGGAAGAGCTGAGCTCCCTATTTACCGCTCCAACTACGTTCTGCTCCTCACCTATGGAGATAAGATCTGGATCAGAACCAGAAGAACTAGATCCAGACCACAAGCAGCTGAAATGAGCTGGAGGATGTCTCTGGGCAGAAGGAGGTCTGGGGTTCCCTCCTGGACTTGTTGCCCTGCATCAGGTCCAATCTCAGATAAGCAGAAGACAACATATGCATGGATGCAGTGATTTGGATGAATCCTGTCAGAAAATCACAAATCCAGCTGCTGGTACCAAGGTTCCAGTCTTCAAACAGCTGCTTTAAACGTGGCTGGAGCTCTTTTAGCTAAACAACAGCCTTTTGATGAAGAGCGACGACAACTAGCCTCTTCTGATGAACCGGAAGAGGAGATTTAGTGAAGGGACAGAAATTCATTTAAAAACAACAAAGAAAGTAGCAGAAATCCCCTATTTTCAGGTGATAAAACCACAGAACATGTGTAATGTCACATGGTTGGTTCCACGTTCTCTGACGTCCTGACTGAGCTGCTGTTTCCAGCCAGCTCTGACAGAGCGAGCATCCATCGCTTCCATGCAGCAAATCAGCACAGAGCCACGCAGAGGTGTGAGGAACAGGTGAGGAAACTAACCTGGTGGTGAATTCCTGCTGTTTTCTACAACATCTGGATGTGAGGAAGCAGGCCTGAACACAAACCACCTTTCCTCACATCCAGGGTGGAGGAAGGTGAAGAGGAGGCGGTTTTCCTGCTGAGCAGCAACTCTTCCTCTCAGGATCAGGAACACAGGATACGGAGGATGCTGCTGCTCTTTGGGAATGATTGGTCCTGGTTCTGGGTCCTGGCAGGGCCCTCTCCTCTCCTCCAAAGATTTTTATTTTCTTTAATTAAACATCCGATTATAAACTGTTAAACTGTTTGGATCCAAGTTCTTCTCTGAAATGTTGAGTTTACATCCAGCTGGACCAACATGCTAACAACCAGAACTTTCTCTAACAGGTGTATTTATAGCTGCGCACATTCACAGCAACTTTTAATCATGAAGACTGATGTAACACAAACGTTAAGATCCGACAGAAATGTGAAAGTGAATATTTTCTCAGAGTCAAATTTAAAGCTCTTTAACATGTGGCAGTGATCAGAGGAGCTGCCTTAGGTCACATAGAGTCCAGTTTTCTTATGATAAAACTCATCATCATCAGTAAGTATGTTTTCAAACTAGTTTAAAAAATGGACAATGATGTGGACTGACATATTCAATTCAATACAATTTTAGGAGGAGAACCTCCAGCAGAACCAGAACCAGGCTCAGTGTGAACGCTCATCTGCCTCCACCCACTGGGGCTTAGAGAAGACAGAGCAGAGACACAGAAAGCTCAGAAGCTCACATTGACCCAGGAGTACTTTCTATGGTAGAGAAGACAGAGCAGAGACACAGAAAGCTCAGAAGCTCACATTGACCCAGGAGTACTTTCTATGTTAGAGAAGACAGAGCAGAGACACAGAAAGCACAGAAGCTCACATTGACCCAGGAGTACTTTCTATGTTAGAGAAGACAGAGCAGAGACACAGAAAGCTCAGAAGCTCACATTGACCCAGGAGTACTTTCTATGTTAGATGGTAATAGAGGATGATCTGCCTGTCTGTAAACTGGTAGAGCGTTCCATAGCTTAGGGCTCCAACAGAGAGGGGAACCACCAGGAGCAACTGGTCAGCGGACCTAAGAGCCAGTTGGGGGTGTAGTGGTGGAGCAGCTCTACCAAGTTATAAGTTAAAATAAACTCTAGGGTCTCATTACTGATGGAGTACCTCAGGGTTGAGGGCTCGGCCCGTTCTCCTTTCTATATAAATGCACTTCTACTTGGCAGACGTGTTGCACCTCCTGGGGAAAAGTTTCAATGCCATCCTGATGATGCTATATTTATGCATAAATTCTTAACCAGACTGCAGAGATTTCTTGAAGACGTAGAAGCCTGGATGACTGTTTTCCTGCTGCTGAACCAAATACATTCACTCTCTAGTCAAATCGCTTCCCTGCATAACTTTACTTTGTTTCCAATTCCAGTATAAATTATCTTATCATATTTACCCAGGAAATGTAATTTAAATCCCACATTAAACAGATTGCTGGGATTTCCTTCTTTCAACCTGCAAAATCATTAAAAGATGTATATTTCTGTCCAAGCGTGATGGAGTAAACTAGTCCATGCGTTTGTTACTTCAAGGCCGGAATATTTTATTTCTTTAATATCAGAGGGTTAAAATCCTTCAGCTGATCTGAGCGCTGATGAAATTTAAAATAGAGGAATCTGTCTCCACCGGCAGCATGAAGGGATGCTGCCAACTTAAAAATCTGATAAATCCACTGATAAAAATCATTTTACTAATAAGCATTTTTTTTTTAGATGAACTGATTCTGACCATGCTGATCAAACTGGATGTTTGATCAGCTTTCCTCCCTGATCAGAAATTAATCTCTCAGCGTGTTTTTTGGAGCGGCCTTGCAGGGGGCAGAGCTGCAGCCTCACCTGGGCGGCCCTGTGGGGGGAGGGGGGGGCATACCCAGGCTCTTTATCTACCTGCAGACCAGCGCTGCACACCTGGACACTCTGAAAAGTTCATCTTTGAAGCTCTCAGGTTTATCGCCTCTATTGAAAGGTAAAAATCTGATTTTATTCTAGTTTCTCTTTCTATTCGCTGATGATTCTGCCGTCATTTGGTTTCTGGTGGAGGATGGAAACCAACTCTGAGCATTAAATGTTGCTGTTTTTTCAGAATGAGCTGCTTTAAATTGAGCAAACTGCTGATGTTTCTCCTCCACCTGCTTGTCTCGGTGAGTACGATCACTTTGTCTGATTTACCTTTCCAGCTCTTTGCAGTGAGAACAGAGACGCTGCATCAACGCCGCAGAGCAAGGAGGCAGCAGACGTTCCTGTTCTGCTCCATTTTCTTCCCAAACGGATCATTTTCATCTCATTAACTTCATCAGAGTCCAGCGTCTGAATATCTGCCTCCTATTGTCCGTGGCTCCGTTTCTGGCAGCAGGTTCTCCTCTCTGTTCTCCTCTCTGTTCTCCTCTGTTCTCCTCTCTGTTCTCCTCTCTGTTCTCCTCTCTGTTCTCCTCCCTGTTCTCCTCTGTTCTCCTCTCTGTTCTCCTCTCTGTTCTCCTCTCTGTTCTCCTCCCTGTTCTCCTCTGTTCTCCTCTCTGTTCTCCTCCCTGTTCTCCTCTGTTCTCCTCTCTGTTCTTTCCTCTGTTCTCCTCCCTGTTCTCCTCTCTGTTCTCCTCTCTGTTCTCCTCTCTGTTCTCCTCCCTGTTCTCCTCTGTTCTCCTCTCTGTTCTCCTCCCTGTTCTCCTCTGTTCTCCTCTCTGTTCTCCTCTCTGTTCTCCTCCCTGTTCTCCTCCCTGTTCTCCTCTGTTCTCCTCTCTGTTCTCCTCTCTGTTCTCCTCTGTTCTCCTCTCTGTTCTCCTCTCTGTTCTCCTCTGTTCTCCTCTCTGTTCTCCTCTCTGTTCTCCTCTGTTCTCCTCTCTGTTCTCCTCTCTGTTCTCCTCTCTGTTCTCCTCCCTGTTCTCCTCTGTTCTCCTCTCTGTTCTCCTCCCTGTTCTCCTCTGTTCTCCTCTCTGTTCTTTCCTCTGTTCTCCTCTCTGTTCTCCTCTCTGTTCTCCTCTCTGTTCTCCTCCCTGTTCTCCTCCCTGTTCTCCTCTGTTCTCCTTCCTGTTCTCCTCCCTGTTCTCCTCTGTTCTCCTCTCTGTTCTTTCCTCTGTTCTCCTCTCTGTTCTCCTCTCTGTTCTCCTCTCTGTTCTCCTCCCTGTTCTCCTCTGTTCTCCTCTCTGTTCTTTCCTCTGTTCTCCTCTCTGTTCTCCTCTCTGTTCTCCTCCCTGTTCTCCTCTCTGTTCTCCTCTCTGTTCTCCTCCCTGTTCTCCTCCCTGTTCTCCTCCCTGTTCTCCTCTCTGTTCTTTCCTCTGTTCTCCTCTCTGTTCTCCTCTCTGTTCTCCTCCCTGTTCTCCTCCCTGTTCACCTCCCTGTTCTCCTCTCTGTTCTTTCCTCTGTTCTCCTCTCTGTTCTCCTCTCTGTTCTTTCCTCTGTTCTCCTCTCTGTTCTCCTCTCTGTTCTCCTCTCTGTTCTCCTCTCTGTTCTCCTCCCTGTTCTCCTCTGTTCTCCTCTCTGTTCTCCTCTCTGTTCTCCTCTCTGTTCTCCTCTGTTGTCCTCTGTTCTCCTCTCGGTTCTCCTCTCTGTTCTCGTTCTCCTCTCTGTTCTCCCACTGATGAATCTGGTTGAGCCGTCGACGTTCCAGCAGGAAACATCAGCCTGCAGAGAAGATGCGATTGAAGGGTTTCTAACTGCGTCCAAATATTTCACTTTCATGTTTGCAGTGACATGAAATTTTCAGTCGTTCTTGTTACCAGAATTTCTTTTGATGTTCTCCCGAAAAAAAAATCTACATTTACATTTAAATCTTTAAAACAAAGAGCTTTGTTTGTTTAGCTGCCGCCCAACTTGTAAGATAAAAGCGATCCACTCAAAACCTTCAGGAAATAATAAAGATTTCTGAAACAGTTGATTTATTTTTTCAGTTTGTCGACTTGTTGCCGGTTGATGGGTTCTATGGTCGGTCTGATGATTAGCTGGGTTGTCGGTTAGTTGCCTGCTAGCCTCAGTTGGTTGGTTGGGTTACGGGACAGTTTGTTGCTCGGTAGATTTTTTGCCTTCCTGGTTGTTGAGTTTCTTAATTAGTTGAAAGTCGGTTGCTTGATTGACTGGTTAGTTGGTTAGAGGTTAGGTTAATTGGTTGGCTGGAAGGTTATCTGAATGGGAAGTTGGTCGGGGGACTGGTGTAATGGTTGAGTTGGTTTGAGGTTTGTAAACTTTATTAATGATATCCTGGAAAACTTTTTTGCTTCAGCCAAACAGAAGCAAAAAGCACTGAACAGTAAAATCTAAAAAAAAAATCCAACATGAGCAATTTTTATCTTGACTGAACGCTGATAATAACGTTAATTAGGATTAATAACGTAAAAGCAGTCCAGTCCAGCAGAAGAGGCGCTACATCTGATTGGTCCCCAGTAAGGTCCGCCTGGTAATTAGCAGGAAAACGTTCCGGTTCTCCAGAATCATGCTGTGTTCTCCTCCTGGTCCTGAAATCAGCTTCTCCTCCTGCAGCTGAGCGGCCTTTCTCTTCTGGCCATGGGGATCTGGGTGACCGTAGATACGGACCCCATCCTCCACCTGCTGGGGCCCTTCTCCAGTCACTTCCTGGAGTTCATTCACATCGGCCTGTTCTGCATCGCCATGGGGGCCACGCTGCTGCTGCTGGCCCTCCTGGGCAGCTGTGGGGCCCACACACAGAGCAAGTGTCTCCTGCTCACGGTGAGTAGCAGAGGAGGGATGACCTGAAGGTCTGAACCAGAGAGCTGGTGGTTTGTTAAAGTGTCGTTATTTAGCTAAATGTGTTCACAGCTTTCATATTAATGACGCTAATAGACGATGCTGCTCTTCAGACACTCCTCCATGAACGCTGCACAGACCGAGCTGATAAAGACCAACCAGTCACTGAGTTCAGTTACTGCAGCACCATTCAGTTTTATTTATATAGCTCCAATTCACAACACGTCATCTTAAGGATCTACAAAGTCAATTCTATCAAAGCCTAAACAGAAAACCAGACCAGGTGTACCTTCTATGAAGAGAAAAAAGTTAAAAGCTGAAATAACAACAAACAATGCAGGTTGGAGAGCAGTAGGAGAACTCAGCAGAGTGAGAGAAATAGACCCTGATGTCCTCCAGCAGCCTAAGCCTATAGCAGCATAACTATAGAGGTAGCTCAGGGTAACATGAGCCACTCTGACTAGAAGCTTTGTCACAAAGGAAAGTTTTAAGATTAGTCTTAAAAGTAGACGGGGTGTCTGCCTCACGGACCAAAACTGGGAGTTGGTTCCACAGGAGAGGAGCCTGATAGCTAAAGGATCTGCCTCCCATTCTACTTTTAGAGACTCTAGGAACCACCAGCAGACCTGCAGTCTGAGAGCGAAGTGCTCTGTTAGGAACATACGGGGTAATCAGAGCTCTGATATATGATGGAGCTTGATTATTAAGGGCTTTATACGTTAGAAGAAGAATTTTAAATTCTATCCTTGATTTAACAGGAAGCCAATGAAGGGAAGCTAAAATTGGAGAAATATGATCCCTCTGGTTGATTTTCATCAGAACTCTTGCTGCAGCATTTTGGATCAGCTGAAGGCTTTGAACTGCATTTTGTGGACTTCCTGATAGTAAAGAATTACAATAGTCCAGCCTTGAAGTAACAAATGCATGGACCAGTTTTTCAGCATCACTCCTGGACAGAATGTTCCGGAGGTGAAAAAAGGAAACTATGGAAACCTGTTTAATATGGGATTTAAATGACATGTCTTGGTCAAAAATAACACCAAGGTTTTATAGTTTATTACCAGAGGCCAAGTTAATGCCATCCAGATTAAGTGATTAATAAGTTTATTGTTTTTATATATAATAACTCCTTTGCTCTGACATGTCATGTTTTCCTGCAGTTCTTCTCCATCATCCTGGTCATTTTCATCTCTGAGGTGGCAGCTGGAGTCGTGGCTCTGTTCTACTCTTCTATTGTAAGTTTTCCTCCTCCTCCTCTTCCTCACTCGGTCATCCTTCATCTCTGAAGCCCTCCCCTCCCTCTTCACATCACAGTTTGGGTTTCATCTCTGAGTAAATTCTCCCTCTCAGCGCAGCGCTATCATTGAATCACTGTCTTCACGTCTTCCTCCTACATCCAGATACTTAATGACCGCAGGATCGCCTCAGGGACGCCGTCTCTGACTCAGAGCAATTTATTACTGTGAAATTCTGGAGCTGAAGCATTTTATATGTAAAACAGTTCATCTGCATATCGTCACCATCACAGGCCCGCTGCCCTTTAGTGCTGCTGCGTGTAATAATTACAAGCTTTTAAAATGAAAGAGGAGGTCGGAGGATGGATAACCTGCAGAAGAGGTGCTGGTCCGTTTTTTGCTGCCATGAACAGATCTGAGTCTAGATCCTGTTTCATGAGACCTGAGAGAGAGATTTAAACTGAAGTCAGACCCACCGCAGGGTGCAGATTTAGTCAGATTTGGTCAGATTTAGTCAGATTTGGTCAGATTTAGTCAGATTTAGTCAGATTTGGTCAGATTTAGTCAGATTTAGTCAGATTTAGTCAGATTTGGTCAGATTTAGTCAGATTTGGTCAGATCTGGTCAGATTTAGTCAGATTTGGTCAGATTTGGTCAGATTTAGTCAGATTTGGTCAGATCTGGTCAGATTTAGTCAGATTTAGTCAGATTTGGTCACCTGCAGGCTACAGGTAGATCACCTGGCAGGTAGTGACGACCACAGAGGATCTGTCCCACATGTTTTGCCTCAGTGGGAAATATGAAGATTGATGAGCTGCTCAGAGACAGATATTAATTCATTACGTGGGACAGAACCGGTGCCGTGACGCTCCTCTTCTCCTGGTTCTCTAGTCGCTGCAGAGCCGTAAAACAGTGAGTGGAGCTCAGGATCAAACCTGTTTCTGCTGTTCTGACCTTTAAGAGCCTGAAAACCATTTAGATCAGTTAAACCTGATGAACGCTCGTAATCGCTTTGCTCTTTAGTTTATTACGCTGCTGACTGGCTGAATATCTCCTCCTGATTGGCTGCAGAACGTCTCTGCAGAACCTTCAGACAAACTAAGGTTGGGTTCACTCTGCCTTCAGGATTTATTTTATAAAGGAGATGTGCAAAAGTCTGAAACCAACCTTCAATGGTGGCTGAGATATTTGAAATATGCAGGAAGTTCTGATTTCTCTGCCTGCTGGTCCCGTCAGTCGGCTCCTGGTCAGGACAGCAGGTTCTGCAGCCGTGATCCAGTTAAAAGGTTCCACACAGACTTCACAAGCACAGCATATAAGAAAAGACGCAGCAGAACCTTTCCTGGAGCCACACTCTGCAGTGAAAGGCCTGAAAAAGCTCAGCTCACTGTTTCCATCTGAGGATGGAAGCTGAGAAAGACCGACAGCAGCAGAGAACGTTCCTCTGAACTTTACTCTGATGTTTTTAGCTAAAACTCAACGATTATCATCTGTTCCTCAACTCTTCATATTTCCCAGACCCAAAGCAGGAAAGCTTGGACCTGGAGACGTGTTGGAGCTGCTGTGGAAAACTAGCTGCAACTCCAAACTTCTCCTCAATGCAGAGATTCAGCAGCAACAACCGAGGCCTTCAAGACCCAACGTCCCTTCCAGAGAAATCCACAAATTTCTCACCAAGACACAGAAAACCTGATGATTGTCTGACCTGCCAGCGGTTCTGACCCGTCCTGAACAGAGACTGCTGGAGGATAAAAAACCCAAAGCGGGAAGAGAACTCTGTGTTCAGAACTGACCCAGTCCCTGGACTTTAGCTCAACGGTTCTTGCTTGGGTTTGTGTTGCAGAAAGAACAAAGAATCCAAAACCTGGAAAGAACCAAAGTGGGTTCTGCATTAAATCCTGATTTATTCAGGCTGTTTGATCAGATTTACCTGTCAGACGGCCGGACTCAAGACTTAGAGGACAGTTAATGTAACAGAACCAGAACCAGAACCAGAACCATCCTCTAAAGGAAATCTTGGTGACTGATGAATAAAGCATGAAGAAGAAAGTTTGTCCTGAAGCTCCGGTTTTCCTGAATAGTACACTGTTTAACTTTATGATTCAATGGTTTTTCCTCTTTTGGGACTTTCTACATGACAGATTTATAGTGAAGACGTCGAAACTATGAGTCAAAAGTACATAGAATAATGTATCAAACACAAAGTTATGAAATAACTCAAAACATCTTTGAGTTATTTCACGAGATGTTTGAAAGAACACCGTTTGATTCCAGCTTTGTTTGCTCCTGGTCTCTCCATGAACTTCATGAGGTTAGTCGTCTGGGAGGTTTTCAGTCCCACTAACCAGAGGGAGTAATAAATTAAAGCCAAACCACAGAATGAGAAGGTCCAGACCTTTGACTGGTGGTGGAGATACAGAAAAACAAAAAGTTGAGTTTCTATTTTTCCAACCAGTTTCAATGGTCAGAAAATGAACTAATTTACTGAAAGAGAATAATTAAGTTGATGTTTTTAGTCTCTTAAGCGTCTGGTTTACTCTCTAAGCCTGAGAAGCAGCTCGGTGAAGCAGGGCGGTCTTGATGGACGCCGTCCTGCAGGCTTCAGGCGTTGGCCTGACTCCACGCAGCAGAACAGACGAATGGTTTTAGGAGCAGGACTCTGCAGAACTGGGCCGCATGCTGAGGAGGTAATTCAGCCTTTAGGCTCTGCTGCGTTGGAGCGAGGACGCAGACCTGCAGCTAAGACCTGCAGGACACCTTCAGGACGGAAGCTGAAGCATCAACAACCCTAAAGGAGGCTGAGCTGCTCCCTGCAGCCTTCGTTCTGCACATGCAGAGTTTGGTTCTGTTTGCAGCTGCAGGTCTTCCTGCAGGAAGAGCAGCGGCGTACAGGACGGTGACAGTGATGAATTAGCCCGCCACTAATAATCCACTCTGAACTCAGCTGCTCTCAGTTTCTGAGGGGACTCCTTTTAATTGTGGCACGTATCCCAGCATCCCCTGGGGCGCCTCCTTCTGCTCCATGTCACACACGAACCCACCGTGGTCCAAATCCTCCAGGCTTGTGGGGCTGAGCACAGAGGGATTATTATTCAAATGAGAAAAACAGAAGAAGAAGAGAAGAACCATGGGGGGGGGGGGGGTCAGCTTTGGATAAACGTGAAAATCAGACAGAAAATGTGACCAGCATCAATATATATGTAAATGTCCCACAGTTTAGCGCCGTAAAAAAGGAGAACCGTGTCTCGGCTGCTTTTGATTTATTTCCAGTTTCCCGTTTATTTCCCAGGTGCTTTGTGAGGCAGACGATTTATTTAATTTGTGATGAACAGGCGACTTCCACAGAAGTCCTGTCTCCCTAAATCAGCCTCCACCAGCAGCGTGTTTCAGGCATTAAGCCCTGCAAGCTTTACTCATTGACATGTTTTCTGCAGAGGAAATTCTGATGCGGTGGAAAATATTTGGAGTGTTAAAAGGAATGAAGGTTTTTCAGATCAGAACAGGGAGATACTTCTGTTCCACGGAGAAAAGGAAAAAATTAAACACAGAGAAAAGATGTGAAACACCCAGAAGAAATGGTTGAGTTTGGTGTTAATTTGGTCAATACTATGAACAGCCACCAGTGGGCATCAGTGAGTGGATGACGTCATTATCAGGCAATAACCAAAGCATCCAACAGTCCTGATTGTTGCTACCTGTTCTGACCCAGGTCTGATGTTCTGGCTGCCAAACCCGATAAACACTTAATCTGCTTTGTTGATCATTAAGATTCAGACACATTTCAGCTGTTTAGCCTTCGCTGGTTAAGAACTTTTATTCATGCAAAGCTGGGATGTATGAATGTATTTCTGTGAAGCATTCATCTCTGATTGATCACAGTTATTATTAAAGGTGTTTTAATTGCAGTCAGACTAAAAACGGTGATGCACACAAGTACCAGATTAAAACAACCGTGTTTCTGTTGCCTTTATGCCTCTGCAGACACTGGGAGTTTGTTCACCTGCAGTTTAGGCAGAAGCAAAGCTGCAATTAAAACATCAGTCAGTTGGTACATGTCTAAAACTTCACCTACGATGCAAAAAGCTGAACTCACCACATAATAGATCCACAGACCGCCCTCCACACAGAGGAGGCGTATACAGAGACCAGGTTTAAACAAACTCCAAAGGTCCAGGCTCCAAACTGCAGCAGAAGAAGAGAAAAAGCATCATTTAGGCTCTAGAAGTGACTTAAACAATCCACAGAGATTTAATAATTACAGCCGGTGAGACGTCTCAACTCACATCCTCCTAAAACCTGCAGGATCTCCTGCAGACTTTGATGACATGTCAGGAGCAGAACTCGGTGTTTCCTTAAAATATTTTCACAAAGCTTTTCTGATTTTATTTATTATGTATTTGAATTGAAACGCAGTAAAACAACGTAATATTCAGCATGGCCGACCAGACTAAAAACAGGTATATGCTCATATTTACTACAAATATTTATATTTTCCTTTTTATGTTTTTATAATTAAAAGCCTTAATTGAGAGCAAAGTGGAGCTCAAGTCAAATTCCTTGTTTGTGTCACAAACCTGGTGATTACAGCTGGTTCTGATTTCATGACCTCCTGGCGTGTCCTTTAAAGTTAACAGAAAATATGAGCTGCAGAGGAGGATAAAGTTGGCGTTCTGGGGGAAAATGCAGAAGATATTTATCCTGTGAGAAATGTTCAGCTTCCTCCTCACAGCCTGAAGCTCCACCTTTAGTTCAGGTTTCATCCAGAAAGGCTCATCAGGGCCGCTTCCTGGGGTGGATTCTGACCCTGGTTCTCTGGTTTGGTTCTGGTTCCTGTAGCGGAGAACCGCCACCCTGGCTGCTGGAGAAGATTTTCACCTGCTTCACTGAACCTGGTCTCTCTGCAGGTCTAACAAACGGAGAACTAAATCTGAGTGTTTGTGTTTTCCAGGCTGAAGACATCGTCAGAGCGTGGGCGATTCCTGCGCTACAGAACGGTTATGGCACTGATCCGATGGTCACTGGCATCTGGAACACCACCATGACAGAAGTAGGAGATATCTGGGTCCAGCAGTCCAGTCGTGTCCTCTGTAGTTCTTTTTAATCTTTTCAGGCAGAATTAGTGAAGCTTTACCAGCTTTCTAGAGGTACTTTATAGCTTCCTTCAGACTTTGGAAGCTTAATTACTTCTCATATCCTTGCAAGGGTCAGGCTTTTAGGAGAGTGGTGGCCCAGTGAGTGGTGCATCCTGTAGAGTCTGCAAGGTTCTGGGTTCAACTCCCACAGACTGCCACTCTGGGTCCCTGAGCAAGACCCCCTGTCTCAGGATGCTGCCCAGTGACAGGCCACTCCTCCCTGAGGGACAGGTTAGCTGCAGAGGTGGAATTTGACTGGAATGTATGTAGCAATGACAATAAATATTAGTATGAAGACATTTTTTCAGGCGCTTGAACAGTATGAGTGTAAATTTAAGAAAAAGGACAAAAATCCACCAGATGCTGCGCTTCCTTTTATTCTTGTTAGTTTTCATCCCCACAGAAAATAATGTGTTAGCGTAACAATACACATTAAAATGTTTGTTGAGATAAATAGATCTGATGTGTTTTATCTTTAGAGAAAGGCAGATAGATAAATCTTTTACTGGATTCAGACTAATATCAGGAAATATAAAATGAAGAAAGTTAAAGTTAGGCTAGACCTAGGGAAGCTAAGCTACGGAAAGCTAGTTAAGCTAGGCTAGGCTAGGCAAAGCTAAGGGAGGCTAAACTAAGATAAACTAAGATAAAGCTAATTACCGCTAGTTAATGAAATAAAAAACAACACACTGCAAAACTCAAGTAACTTCAGATAAATTAAAATAAGCTTAAAGTAAGCTAATGATAACATGCTAGCACCACTTTTGTTTTTTGTCATTGATTCAACAAACTGTCTTTTTGACCAGCTGCTTTTTGACGAGTCTGCGAATTTAATTTATAATTGGTTCTTTCCCGGGTTGTTTGGTTAATCTATTGAGTCTATAGGAGCTTTCTGTATCAGAATGATTGATGCAGTGCTAATGAACCAAGTTATTTCTATGGAAATGTTCAGGTACTGGACTACAACTATCGGTGCGTTTCATTTGCCTCGAAAAACTAAAATCGGAGCTGGAAATGGCGTGAACCCGGTTAAAAAGCATTCCAGTCAATGCAGTCTCCTGTGTCTTGTAAACTAAACGTTGATGCGAGTAGCGGCCATTTTGGATCCAACAATTGGCCTTAAAAAATCTCTCCGACTTCCCTGGGGGAAAGTCTGACTGTAGCAGCTGTTAGTTGAGTTTTCTGATCAGAAACCAGGGTTTCTGAGTTAAGAATGCAAATAGAATGCTACATATAATAGGGCTGGACGATAATTCATTAACAATATATATTGATCGCTTGACGTATATCGATAAAAAGAGGTCAATAGAATAATAGTTTTTCCTTCCTTTTGCATTCTAGCCTATCATTTAGGTTAATATTACGTCATTACATCCTCCCAGCCAATCACAACGCAGACCCAGGAACCAAGCTCCGCCCCCTTCAAAGACTTCAGAGAGCACACGTTCTTTTTTTATGTTTAAAAAACTTTCAGTTTTGGTAAAAAAGACGTCTGAATAAAGGGTTAAGTTTGAATTCAGTGTTTGTGTCTGTGTCTGAAAAAAGGTCGTTAAGCAACAGCATAAAATCAACATGGCTGCATTAAAATAAATATTTTGAATTTGTAGATAATTATCGATATCAATGAATATGATTTCTATTTTATCAATATGTTTTTTTGTCTATATCGTCCGGCCCTAACATATAAATGCAGCCAATGTCAAAGAAAAACATTGAAAATGATTGACTTCTCAGGAGCTTCTGGTTTCTCTGCTGCCACAGTAGAAGTTATTGTCCTGGTTTCAGTCCTTGCTGCTTTTAGTCCTCTCACACGTTGTTCAGAGGAGTTAACCTGTTTTTTTTCTTCATGTTCATCTTCTCACCAGTTCCAGTGCTGTGGGTTCTCCAACTACACTGACTTTATGGGTCCAGAGTTAAAGGAGCAGAACAGAACCGGGCTCCCGTCCAGTTGCTGCTCCATCAACATGGACCCCTGCAGCTCAATAGAGGCGGCACGCCTACCTGTGCAGGTAACATGGTAGTGATTATTATACCTGAGAAAGGAGGTCCTTTTTCCTTCTTATAGCAGGTTATTTGAAGAAACAAACAATAACTGTGACGTCATCTTATTTCAGGGCTGTTTTGATCCCATCCTGAAGAACCTGAAGGAACACACCAACGTTGCAGGAGGCGTCGCTGCAGGAGTTGGACTTTTAGAGGTAAAATACAAAGACAAAGGTTCTGGAAGTTCTGAATCAACATGTCACTATTTATACACACACATACACATATAACAGTTTTGTTTGTTAAAAAGCTGGATTTTGGTTTAAAACATTTTTTTTATGAACTTTGCAGCTGTTTGTTCTTTAGTTCAGGTTGTGACTAAAGTAAGTGAATCCTTTAATCATGCAGTGATTATTTTCAGCAAACCTTTTGAATCTTCTGTTCTTCAGGTCGCTGCCATGATCATCGCCATGTACCTGTTCTTACACCTGGATGGAAAAGCCAGCTGAAGTTTCTGGAGGCTGTAGATCCTGATTCCTGCTGCTCTTCCTCTTAAATCTGCCCCGCCAGTCTTCTTCACTCTCTGCTTATGTTTCATTTGATTTAAAGTCAGCGCAGAGAAATCCTGTAGGGATACTGACAAATCCATTTTAATAAAACATCTGATCTATTGTTTTATTTGGATCTTAAAGCATTTGCTTATCTACTTGGTTTTCTAACAGTGATGGAGCTCATTGACAGAAAACAGAATAAAACCCTTCTGGACTGAAGATTATTTATTTACCTTCATCAATGTCACCTCTGAAGAGATTCATATGCATAAAAGATGCAAACATGAGGTTTTATTCCTGTTTAAGGTCCAGCAGCGCTGAAGCTTCAGAGCCCACGCTCCACCATCCTGTGAAAGTCAAAGCTGAAGGACAGGAAGCCACTTTCCCCGCAGACGACCCACAAACCCGCAGATTTACATCACATCCCTCCAACCAGCACATTTCCTCCTGCTGGGTTTCCAGACGGACGCTGCTGAGGGAAATCAGGAGGCGGCAGAAAAATCAGAGCTTCTGCTTTTCTCTCTTAATAATATTCAGCCTTAAAGAAAATCCAACTGGATGAATTTATTATTTCAACATGAAAGAAAAATAAGAAAAAAGCTCAGTTAAAAAAATCTTTATTCAGTCAAAGAAAAACATTCAGTCCGAGATGCTCGTTACATCACTGCAAACTAAAATTCACAAAGAAAAAAACTTTAAAAAGACAGAAAAACTGGGCCGACTGAAAAACTCACAACCCAGAACTCCAGATCAGCGCCAAGACCTGACCCTGAATTGGGTTTAAACTAAATAATCACTGCAAACATACAAAAACGGATCCTGATCAGCAAACCGCTGCAGGTTCACAAACAGAAAATCTGGACATTTTCTGCTAGTAAAATTAATTTAACTCCCATCCTGAAGACGTCGTCTGCTTCCAGACTTTTAAACAGAACAGAAGCGTCTACAGTCCTGATCCGGGACTTCTTCCTTACAATAAATCTGGTTTTAAAAATCCCAGAAACATCTGAGCAGGCAGAGGAGATAAACATGTCTGGGTGTAATTTGCTCTTACAGAAGCTGGTATGTCTGGAACGGCCAGCAGAGGGCAGGAGCGTCTTAACTGGGTTCAGATGGTTCTGTCCAGCCTGGTCCAGTTTCTCCTGGTTTCTGGACTTTATCTCCAGACATTTCCTAAAACTTGCTTTAACATCCCAACATGAAAAAAAAAAAAAAAAAAAAACAACAGGATGATTTCCAGAGGAACTTCTCTCGGTTTGTTCTGAACCACGAACCATCAACAGCACCACTCAGAGGTTCTGGTGGGGAACCAGCAGAACTAGAACTAAAAAATGTTTAACTTGATGGTGTTTTCATGACTTACAACAGAAAAATAAAAATAAAGCTCTGCTGAAAATTAGACAGTTTAGCAGAAACTAAACGGATGTTTCATCGTTTGAGTCAAAATGTTTCTGAGCTTTAAAAGTTGTTCTGATCCACAAACAGCATGAAGAACTCCCCAATAAGGACTTTAGGATGAATATAAAAGGCTTAACACATAAAAAAGCTAAAATGTTCAGAGTTTATTAGTGTTTCCAGTAAAGTTTCCTGCTGCCGCTCATCACTTCAGTTTCAGGACAGGAAGTGATGTCATCACCTCGTGAGCAGCAGGCTCATTAAAATCTGAGCTTTAAGAGGTTCTCCAGCAGCAGCCAGTATTAGATGCTGAACCGGGTCACAGGAGGGTCCGCTGAAACCCGGCGGGTAGAACTCAGTACCTCTGAATTGCATCGTCTCGACGTTTGAAATTTTAAGACTAAAAATGTTCCGACCATGAAAAGTTAATTGTGTTAAAAGGTAAAAACAAACGTAAAAAACCTCAGACGGGTTTAATAAATAAGTAACAGGGACCCTGTGTGGGTTCTGCTCCGTAACGGCCCGGTCCAGGCTGGTTCAGAGTCACTGGTCGGTCTCCGGCCACCAAACGGACTCTGCTGTGAGATCCCAGGTTCTGGAGACCCGGTTTCCCAGCAGGAATCCTCCATCACTGCAGGAGTTCTGGTCTGCGGACCGACGGCCCGACGCGTGACGGATCAGGCGGGTCCTCGGCTCTACAGCTGCTCCACCGGCGCCCCCTCCTCTTTGGGCGGGGGATCCAAGTGGATCGGGGAGACAGCAGCCGGCTTCTTCACGCTACGGAAACCAGAAACACGGATCAAACACGGATTTACCTGAGGAGACGCGACCTGCAGCCTGGTTCCTGTTCTGGTTCCGACCTTTTAACCCAACAAGCAAATCAAATCAAATGATCTGAATTCACAAAGAACAGCTGGAGTGTCCCTCCTGATCTTCAGAAAAGATGTTTTTATGCTCTGATTTAATCGGCATGAATCATCATATTATCACCTTCCTAAAATAAAACCCAAAGTCATTTTTTTTTCAGAAAAACATAAATATGGCCTAAGTCACACTCTTGACATAGATCATCATACATTAGACCCTTTCTCATCGCCACTCAAAATCTGGGGGCTTTTTAAATCCCAGGTAGAGTTTATACTGTTGTGTTCATTTAAACTTTCTAACTAATGAATAAAACCTTTTTGTTGTTTACATGAACATTAATATTTTTGATCCAGGTTGCAGTGCAGATCAAAGATCTTGACCTCCGTCCTTTAAATAGACGTGTCTGATAACTGGTGAAGTCTTTGTAAATGTTTTGTCTTTGAATTACACTTTAAATTTGAAATCATGCATTTTGAGTTTATTCTCAGTAAATAATTATTTCAAAATATGAATATTTAGTCAGAAGAAGCCATGTGACCCTTCTGCTGACCCCAGAAAAACGGATCAACCAGAATCGGTCCGGTTCCCGGTCTTCCTCAGAGGAACGTTTTTCTGAAAAACTTGTTTCAGGTCCGAAAAGAGAACTTCTCCATCAGACGACCAGAACCTGCAGGAGGAAATCCGTAACTAACTGGGTTCCTGACGCCTCATCAGGACCAGGCCTGAAACTGAAACCCCATAATTTCTGTAATGATGGCAACAGAATATCTGGGAAAACTTCAATAACAGGAAAATCTTTTTGTATTTGGTACCGGTAGATCAGCCTTCATATAAAATGAGGTATAAGACGTTTAAGCAGCCCATATGTCCCTCCTGCCCCCGTGTGGACAGGAACAGGAAGTGCAGACTACGATGTTTCTTCCCATCCAAGCAGAACTTACGAGTACGGAGAGATCGGCACGGCTACAACCAGGACGTGGTTCCTTTTCCTGAAGAGACGCCAGAGTCCTCGGTGATATCCTCGAACATCCAGGTCCCAAACATGCAGGCACTGCAGGAAAACACAGATGCATCACGACATTCACCAGGAGAACATCCCCAGACCCAACCCAGACGACGGAGGAGAGGCTACCTTGGCCAGCTCTGTCCAGGTGGACGTGTCCAGCTCAGAGTCCATCTTTATGAACATGATGTAGGTCTTCCCCTCCGTGTCCGGAACAAACGAGTCCTCACAGGGATTCTTGGAGTGGTCCAGCAGCTCCGCCTCTCTGGATCAGAGACACATCAGGAGGTTGCAGAGATTATCCACAGAAAGTAGAATGGGAGGCAGATCCTTTAGCTATCAGGCTCCTCTCCTGTGGAACCAACTCCCAGTTTTGGTCCGTGAGGCAGACACCCCGTCTACTTTTAAGACTAATCTTAAAACTTTCCTTTGTGACAAAGCTTCTAGTCAGAGTGGCTCATGTTACCCTGAGCTACTTCTATAGTTATGACATGAAACCCCAGTGAGCTGCCAGGCTCTGCAGCGCCACTCACCTCAGCAGCTTCTGGATCTCCACCTCGTAGGCGTCTTTCCTCAAGCTGTGAATCAGAGAAACAGGAAAAGCTTCAGAGTTTCTGCAGCGCTCCAACAAAAAGCATCCGGCTGCTAAACGCACCTTTCCACGTTCCTCAGCTGCACGTTGGGAATCGTGTTGAACTTGTGCTTCTTGAAATAGACTTCCTGCAGGCAGAAGAAAGACAACTGGATGCATAAACTATCTGGACCTCACTAAGAGAAAATAGTACCTGAAGTTCAGTTTGTTGTTAAACCAGGTCATTAGCTTTGGTTTAAAGTTTGTTTGTCTTTGCGTTCTTATTCGTGTTTTCACCTCTCTAAGCTCTAATCCAGTATGGGAGAGAAGAGCTGCTGGTGCGCACCAGGCTAAAGGCTAATCTGCCCAGACCAGCTCTGCCCAGTCTCCTCCTGGCCAACGTTGGATCCATCAGCAACAAACTGGACCAGATCCGGCTCAGGATCGCCTCATGTAAAACTGACCGCTGAGTAGCGATCTTCACGGAGAAGAAGACTGCCGCGGTGCAGCTAGCAGGATGGTCTTTGTTTAGAGCCAACCGGGCTGTAGCAGCAGGAAGAAAAGGTGGAGGCTTAGCTACATCCACAGCACCTGGTGCACAGCTGCAAAGGAGATCAGAACATTCTGCTCTCTTGATCTGGAATATCTGGCAGTTAAATCCAGAACATTTAAACTGCTAACGCTAAGCTAGCCCTAGAGGAGCTATACAGCTTTATCAGCAGACAGATGAACAGTAATCCAGATGAGGCTGGGATCGTTGCTGGTAGGGCTGGGTATCATCTAGGATGAGCCGATTCGATACGATTCTCGATACATAGCTCAGCTTGCTTTGATTCCAATATCGATATTTATTACTTTGAATTAATGCTCAGTGATTCAATCACCAAAATCAGCCAAATATTATGTTTATGTTCTATTTATTGATCACAGACATATTAACAGGAAAATAAAGTGCATTTGCTTCAATGCATTTAACGTGTCACAGAAACCAAAAATGTGCCCAAACATCTGATTTTAGGGACAAAGGAGCTTCTAAAATCCTGTCGGCCGTTCCACAAATTCGTCTCACTGTGAACTGTAATGGTTGCGCTGTAATAACGCCCCCTAGAGGTTGGGAGGTATATCGATATTGAAAGCCAGAATATCGATATTAAATCGTTTTTAAAAATATCGATATTAATCTTTATATCGATTTTTATGCACAGCCCTAGTTGCTGGGGACTTTAACCATGTTCATTTAAAGGCTGCGCTCCCCAAGTTCCATAAGTTCATTAAGTTCTTAATTAAGTTCCCGACCAGAGACAATAATACATTAGATGAAGTTTACTGTAACATCCCAGCAGCAAACAAAGCTGCTGCAGCTCTTCACTTTGGTTCATCAGGTCAGATCTCTGTGGACCTGATTCCTGCCTACAAGCCACTGACCTGCAGAACCAGACCGCCGATAAAAACCGTCCAGGTTTGGACAGAAGAGGCTCAGCTCTACAGGACTGATTAGAAATCACTGATGTGTTTAAAGATGCCACTGACTTAGAAAGCTACACATCATCTGTGCTTTCCTATATCCACGTCTGCACTGATGCTGTCCTCCACACAAAGACAATCAGAGGGTTTCCTGACCAGAAAGACAATCAGAGGGTTTCCTGACCAGAACGACAATCAGAGGGTTTCCTGACCAGAAAGACAATCAGAGGGTTTTCTGACCACAAAGACAATCAGAGGGTTTCCTGACCATAAAAGACAATCGGAGGGTTTCCTGACCACAAAGACAATCAGAGGGTTTCCTGACCACAAAGACAATCAGAGGGTTTCCTGACCAGAAAGACAATCGGAGGGTTTCCTGACCACAAAGACAATCAGAGGGTTTCCTGACCAAAAAGACAATCAGAGTGTTTCCTGACCAGAAAGACAATCAGAGGGTTTCCTGACCACAAAGACAATCAGAGGGTTTCCTGACCACAAAGACAATCAGAGGGTTTCCTGACCAAAAAGACAATCAGAGGGTTTCCTGACCACAAAGACAATCAGAGGGCTTCCTGACCACAAAGACAATCAGAGGGTTTCCTGACCACAAAGACAATCAGAGGGTTTCCTGACCACAAAGACAATCAGAGGGTTTCCTGACCACAAAGACAATCAGAGGGTTTCCTGACCACAAAGACAATCGGAGGGTTTCCTAATCAGAACCATGGGTGGACAGCTCGGTCCCTGCTAAAGGCCCAGGATGCAGCGTTATTTTACGCTTTTAACCTCGAAGGAAGCCTGCTGGTCAAAACAATTTCACTATGGTAGCACATGGTGACAGTAGAGTCCAGTAGAGGTACGGAGTCTATATATTTTTGTTTTAACAAGATGTTTATGACTTAAAATAAAACCTGTGATGGTTTATACCTTCACCATCTGAGGGTTAAAACTGTGGAAGAGGAACAAAATGCTGCAGAAATTTAAATCAGTTTGGGGTGACAGCGGCTCAAAAGCTAAGAGTTCATCCTGTAACCAGTGGGTTGCCGTTTCAAACCCCTGCTCTGACCGTCTCAGTGTGTGTGTGTGTGTACTTGTTTATCTGACTTTAACAGACCGGGTGTTTTTACCCCTCTTCTAAAGACCAATGATCTCTATGGGGACCTAAGTCCAAATATGGGTAGAAATAAAAAGCTAAAAACGTATATTAGTGTGATGTTTCTGTGAAAACGACCCTTCAGGCCTTACGTGGAAGTATCCATTCATGTTGAGGCCGATGATGCCGAAGTGGTAGGAGCGCGACACGTCGGGAATGATGCACTCTCTGCCTTTCCTCTGCTCCGGCATCCTCATCCACATGTCCCAGTCCCAGAGCTGCAGCAGCAGGAGAGACGTGCAGAAAAATTAGCCTGTTTTCTGTCTAACAGAGCTGGAAATTTTGTTTATTATTTATCTACAGGTAAAATTTGATTTCATCTCAGCAGACATTGTAAAACAGGAAAGCTGCTAAATTTGTTCTAATAATAAAAGAAGTTTTAAATATTCTTTCGCTTTGCAGATTCAACTGAATTTCATTACAAAGAAGTACATTTTTTTAAATGTGTCATTTTGTTTTAAATATTCCTGAAGAACTTCCACTTCCTGAGCGACTGACCTTCTCCGGGGTCGGCCATTTTGGCTCCAGCTCGTCCTTGTAGATGCTCTTCTTCAGCACCCAGCCCAGACCGGGCATGCTCTCCACCCTGTAGAGGAGGGCGGGGTCCTCGGCGGTGTGCTCGTAGCCCTGCTCACAAAAACAGTCAGTCAGCGACACCTGATCAAACAAAGAAGGCTCAACACACCTGGATCTAGAAACAATGCGGTGATTCAAAGAATGTGGATCAGATTAACTCAGCATCAGCGTTTAATGTTTTAAAACGACTCCAACGTTCAGTCCAGGTCAACCTGCCGGTTCCAACGCCTCCGTCAGAACATGTGGGGACTGACCTGGTCGTTCCAGGCGGAGATGCAGTACAGGCTGTCGTCCTGATCCAGCAGGTGGATGGTCTGACTCAGGAAGCTGTCGGGGAACACAGGAGTCACACATGAACCAGACACGGAGACACGGTGGACAGAGATGTTCCTGTCATGTCCGTCACGTCTGAGCCGACAGGAAGGCAGGAGGACTGACCCACACGGAGCAGAGCAGTTATCTGAAGGAGTGACCCGGGAGAACCGCCTTTGGCTGCAGGACATGCATATTTTAAACTGTTAGGTCTGGACTTTGACTAGGCCATTCCAAACCATCCAGTATCATCTCAGGCTGCATGTTCAGAGACGTGTTCCTGCTGGAAGAACCTCCACCTCAATCTCAGGTCTTCTGCAGCCTCTATCAGGTTTACCTCCAGGATTTACCTCCATCCACCCCCCCCCCCCCCCCCCCCCATCACCTCTGACCTGCTAGTTTTGCATCTTCTGTTCCTCCTGTAGACCTCAACGTTTAGTTTTGGTCTCCCTGAGCAGAGCACCTCCTTCCAGATGTTTACTGGGTCTCCTCTGGCTTACAGGGAAACCTCAGACAGGACTTTCTTCTTGCCATAGAGGTCAGGTTTGAACAGTGCTGTCCTGTGGACAGATTCTCCCACCTGAGCTGCTGGTCTCTGCAGCTCCTCCAGAGCCACCATGGTCCTCCTGCTTCTCTGATCAATGCTCTCCTGGTCCAGCCTGTCAGTCCAGGTGGACGTCCATGTCCTGGTAGGTCTGCAGGAGGTCCATCCTCTCTCCAGGTCCAGATGATGATCAGAGCTCTGGGAGGTTCTGTAGAACCTGACCTGCTGGAAACTGGACCAGAACCTCCTCTCTGACCCGTCTGCTGGGTTCCTTGGTCTCCATGATGCTGGATGTTCTCTGAAGAACCTCTGAGGAGTCTGACTACTTAACTAAAGCTTGAGGGGAAGTTTGGGTTCCTGGAAGCAGGTGAAGGTGGATGGATCCCAGTTCTGCTGAGGTCCAATCAGAAGCTGCAGTTTGTTCTGCTACAGCCACAGTTTAACAGAGGAAAGCTGGAGAGCAGAGCGGTTCCAGCGCTGAGGTTACGCTGCCACCTAGTGGACACTCCGCAGACCGGTCCATGTCCCTGAACAGAACCCGCCTCCTTCTCCGGCTCCTCAGACGAAGGACTCACCTGAAGAAGTCCACAGAGATGTCCAGGTCCTCCTCCAGAACGATGGCAAAGCCGGCATCCTGCTCAGAGAAAAGGTTCTGTCATGAGACCGGACCTCTGCAGAACCAGCAACACCTGATGGTGCAGACACTTACAGGGTGGAGGTTAAAGGTGGCCGTCAGACTCGCCTTGTAGTGCTGAAACCAACAGAAAACCCAGCTGTTACAGAACCAGAACCAGAACCAGCTGCTTGGAGCTCTGAGGGGGGGGGTTCTGGTTTACCTGGGACACGCGGGCGTTCTTGATGCTGATGGGTGTGTGCTGAACGCCCTTCAGCCCGAACAGCTCCACCACGTCCATCGGCTCCTGATCCAACAGAGAAAACCTCCGGTTAGATTCTGCTGCTGCTGTTTGTTCTGCAGGACGGGAAGTCGACCCGACCTGCAGCCGGGCGGGTCCGACGTTCGCTCCCAGAACACAAACAACACAGAGCTAAACGACCCAACCACATGTAAGGTAACTCAATATAAACTTATGCATAGATCTCTGAATTTTAATCCACTTTATTTATGCAGCACATTTAACAACAGAGAAAGTTTCCAATGTGCTGCACATAAAAAAAAAAAAACTAAAAAGGACACAGAGGACCACACGACTACACGGTTAATAAAAGTGGAACTTAAGACGAGACTTAAAACAAAAGTCTGGGGCCAACTACAGAAAACTCTCTGTCCCCTCTGGTTTTAAGCACTATGAGCTGAAGACGGACCATCAGATCTCAGAGCACGTGCTGGAGGATAAATCTGGAGGAGGTCGGTGATGTTTTGAGCAATCCTCCCATTCAGGGCTCTAAACACAAACAATAAAATGTTAAAATCAATTCTAAAATGAACAGGGAGGCAGTGGAGAGACACAAGAATTGGTGTAATATGATGTTTTCTGGTCCCCGTAAAAAGACGAGCCGCTGCGTTTTGGACTAACTGCAGACGGGAGAGAGCTCGTTAGCTAATGCCTGAATAAAGTGCTGCAGTCCAGACGGCTAGAAATAAAAGAGTATAAAACCTGCTCAGAGAGGTTAAAAGATAAAAATGGGTTTATCTTAGATAAAAGACGGAGATGATAAAAACAGGATTTTAAAACACTGTTTTTTTGTTCCTTCAGTTTAAAATCGCCGTCTATGGCATACAAAAAGTCAGAATTTGTAAATATAAGTGAATAAACGTGAGTAAATTTAAGATTTGTACATTTTCCTGGTTGCCAACTCATACAAACGTGATGCACCAGACGTTACGACTACAAGTAACAAAGTTACAACATTGCAACAATACAAGTATAAATCACAAATTTACCAGTAAGAAGCTACAGCCCCTGAAGAAGCTGCCCCCCCCCCCCCCCCCCCCCAGTAAGGCGTATAAAACAGCTTCATCAGGGGCTGTAGCTTCATACTGGTAAATTTGTGATTCATACTTCTAATGTTGCAAAGCTGTAACTTCTACACTTATATTCTCACAGATGAAACACCTGATGTCACACCTCTGCATGAGCTGACAACCAGGAATAAATATAAATCTTAAAGTCTTTCACCTTTATTGACGATTCAAAGACCTACACATATGTTCATATTGACCGTTATCTTACCCCATACAAAAAGAACTTTCTCCAGCTATCTTCTTCCTGACTGATCCTCTGAGCTCCTGGGAGCAGCCTCTGGTTCTACCGAGGAGAACCGGTTCTGGTACTGCAGGTTCTTAGAGGTTTATCTCAGCTTGTGGGATCTCAGGGGTTTCCTAACCACAGGTTCTGATGTTTGAACCACTTTGTTCTCCCTGAAACCTCGTGACCCGCTGCTTCACTGAGCTGCAGCCAATCAGAACCCACTAGGCCCGTTCCTGGCGCTGTGCGTCGTTAAATGATTAAACGTTTCTAAACGTGCGTTCCTGCATCACTGAACGCTGGAAACAGGCGAATACCTCGTAGTACCCGTCGATGAAGACGGTGATCATCTGCGGGTTGACCCCGTAGGCCGAGAGGAGCGAGCGCAGCATCCTGCAAACAGACGACAGGGAGGTTCAGGAAACGGGCGGAGCCGGGGCGACCCGACACACGGAACCAGAACCAAACGGGTTCTGGGGGGGCGTCTGCATCTCACCGGTACAGGTAGTTGGGTCTGTTGCCGGCGATGACGGCCACCGGAACGTTGTAGACGTTGTTGTTGGGCAGCTGGAGGCAGAGAGGACATGCGTCAGAACGATGGGCGGATCCACCTGGTGGTGGCGCTGCAGAGCTGCAGGGAACATCAACACCCCCCCCCCCCCCCACCCCCCCCCTTACAGGATCAGGGTTGAACTCGATGGGCGCCGGGTCCTTGCAGCTGCAGATGCTCCCGTATCCTTCCACTTTGCTGCAGAACAACTTCCTCCTCCGGTTGAGCTTGGTGTCAGCCCAGTGGCACTCGGCCTCTGTGGGATGAAGAGGAGGAAGAGGAGGGAGAGGAGGGAGAGGAAGGAGAGGAGGATGAGGAGGGAGAGGATGGAGAGGAGGAAGAGGAGGGAGAGGATGAAGAGGAGGGAGAGGATGGAGAGGAGGATGAGGATGGAGAGGAAGGAGAGGAGGATGAGGAGGGAGAGGATGGAGAGGAGGAAGAGGAGGGAGAGGATGAAGAGGAGGGAGAGGATGGAGAGGAGGATGAGGATGGAGAGGATGGAGAGGAGGGAGAGGATGAAGAGGATGGAGAGGAAGGAGAGGATGAAGAGGATGGAGAGGAGGATGAGGAGGGAGAGGATGGAGAGGAGGATGAGGAGGAAGAGGATGAAGAGGATGGAGAGGAAGGAGAGGATGAAGAGGATGGAGAGGAGGGAGAGGATGAAGAGGATGGAGAGGAAGGAGAGGATGAAGAGGATGGAGAGGAGGATGAGGAGGGAGAGGAGGATGAGGAGGGAGAGGAGGATGAGGAAGGAGAGGAGGATGAGGAGGGAGAGGATGGAGAGGATGAAGAGGAGGGAGAGGATGGAGAGGAGGATGAGGAGGGAGAGGATGGAGAGGAGGAAGAGGATGGACAGGAGGATGAGGAGGGAGAGGATGGAGAGGATGGAGAGGATGGAGAGGAGGAAGAGGATGAAGATGGAGAGGATGGAGAGGAGGGAGAGGAGGGAGAGGATGGAGAGGATGGAGAGGATGAAGATAGGGAGGAGGGAGAGGATGGAGAGGATGGAGAGGATGAAGATGGAGAGGATAAAGAGGATGAAGATGGAGAGGATGGAGAGAATGAAGATGGAGAGGAGGATGAGGATGAAGATGGAGAGGATGGAGAGGATGAAGAGGAGGAAGAGGATGAAGATGGAGAGGATGGAGAGGATGAGGAGGGGGAGGATAAAGAGGAGGATGAGGATGGAGAGATTAGATCAGACGTCTCTCAGACTGCAGAGCGTTCTCTGCTGATAAAATGTGCTTAACGTATTTTTATCAGCCAATCCGCAGCATCAGGAGGTGAGTCCAGATTTAAATCAGAAGACCCGGTTTCCTTCTCCAGAACCACCAGATGATGAAACAAGCCGAGCCTGGACCGGGTCCTCTGATACCTTCAGCGGCGGTGAGCTGGACCTCGGTCTTCAGCAGAACCGGGTCGCCCCATGTGGACAGAGCTGGAGACTTGGAGTGCTTCTCTCCGAACACCTGACCTGTAAAAACAGAGAGGAGAATCCTGACCCGTTCTGCCCCGCGGTTCTGATCACATCACACAGTGAGGAACCCAGAGGAACCCGACCCGATCCACCTGTGACCCGTTCTGCCCCGCGGTTCTGATCACATCACACAGTGAGGAACCCAGAGGAACCCGATCCACCTGTGACCCGGTTCTCCACACAGAGAATCTGGTTTCAGCCCCGGATCATCTGCTTTAAACCAGAACTTAGCGGTACTTATTGGTTCTTTTTGGTCCATTAAACAGATTGAACTCCACGGCCGAGCCGACCCGATTAGTTGTTCCTCCGTCTCCCATCAGAACAATAAACTCTGGACCTCAGCTCTGATTTGGGTTTGTGAGTCAACAGAAGGAAATTAACGTCTTTTCTAAAGGAGTCGTTGAATTCTGGAGAAATTCTGTTCTGAGAATCTGGGTCGTCTCTCTGCAGCAGAGCGTCAGACTGGACCCGGACCGGATCAGAGCCTCATGGATACCAGAACCGCTTCCCTCTCTGCGCTGCAGCCAGAACATGAATGTGCTGCTAAACATTAAAACTGTGATGAAGAACATTAACCGTCCTAATAATTATTCATCAAACTAACAACAAGTTCTGCTTCACTTCTTCTGAAAAAACCTTCAATCCTCCTGGGTCCAGAATCTGGTTCTGAATTTGGTTTTTATCATAAAACGTGCATAAAACTCGTCGATTTTATGCAGTTTTCTTTCTTATTCAATCTCTTTACCTTATTTAGTCCAATCACAATGAAAACATCTGACTTTACGTTTTATTGTTTTTCACTGGGTTGAAATATTTTCTTCATGGACTTTAAAATCTACCGAATTTTCAGCAACTTTACACAAAACAACAAAAAATTTATCGGAATCGATTTTGCTGGAAATATTTGACCATCAGAGGTTCTGATGAAATCTGCCCAAAGATTTCAGTTTCTATAGATGAGAAAGATAAAAACTGGCATTTAAAACGTTACAGAAGTCTGAGTATTCATGCATATCTCATGTATAAAGTGAGAACAGTTAATTATAAAAAATGACGTTGACACATAATACGTCTATTTTTTGGATTTAGCAGCCGACTCTATCTGCTCCTTAAATTACATTTATTTTATTTAACATAGGAGAAGAAACAGCAACGTGATTTTATTCCCCAGCCTTGAGTCTTTGGAGTTAGTTTAATTAATTTGGTTTAACTTCAGAACCGAGCCGCTGTAACCCAGATAAACCACTAGGGGGCGCCTAATCACACATAGAGACTTTATTTAAAATGCTCTAACAGGATTTTCAGACCGCCTGGTGCTGTAAGGTCATTAGAACCGTGATGCTGGTTCTGACCCGTCTGGTCGGTCCAAACAATCAGCAGAAGGTTCCCCTCTAAGCCCAGAACGGTTCTGACCTCCTTTCTTCACCACCAGGGTCCACATGTCCCTCCAGCTCAGGTTGAGGGACGCCTGGCTGCCAAAGCTCTTCAGCAGGTCCTTCGCCGCGTCCTTCAGGTGGAACGTTCCCTCGTCCTGCCGAACAGAACCGGACCGCTCAGCAGAACCAAACCCAAACAGCCGGACGCACCTCTGCAACCTAACACACCCACCTTGATGGTGAAGATGAGGATGCGGCCACGGGTCACCATGTTGAGGAAGAGGATCATGGCGTCGTCCTCGTGGGGGGAGTAGGTGTCAAAGATCCGCTTGGCCATCACGTGACCCTGAAAGGGAAAACCGGGCCCGTCAGAACCGAGTTTGGGTCGGTCAGAGGACCGAGGGGGGGGGGGGGGGTAGGGGGGGTGCTCACCGTGGCCTGGTTGAGAACGATCACATGGATCCCTCGGCCCTGCTCACGCATGTCGTCCTCCAGAACCTGCAGGCAGGACATGGTGTGATGAAGCGGGTCGGACCAGAACAGGGAACTTCTGAGACATTCTAGAGCTCGGCCACTAGATGGCAGCGCCTGCTCAGATCCTCTGGATCAGAACCTTTTAACCGATTTATTCTACAGAACTTCATGACCCAAACGGCCGAAGTTTCTGCCTCATCAGGGGTTCTGCTCGGCCAACGCCTGCAGACCTTCCTGTGGAGGCAGCAGAACCAGCAGAACCAGCAGCACCAGCAGAACCAGCAGCACCAGCAGAACCAGCAGCACCAGCAGAACCAGCAGAACCAGCAGCACCACCAGCAGAACCAGCAGCACCACCAGAACCAGCAGCACCACCAGAACCAGCAGCACCAGCAGCACCAGCAGAACCAGCAGAACCAGCAGCACCAGCAGCACCAGCAGCACCAGCAGAACCAGCAGAACCAGCAGCACCAGCAGCACCAGCAGAACCAGCCGTCGGGTCCAAACTGAGACCCAGTCTGGGTTTGGTGTCCCAGCAGAACTGAACCGGACCTCTGATGTTTCAGCTCCGTGTGACAGAATCCCTGCTGCAGATCAGAGGACAAGTCTCACATGGCGGCACTGTGACTGTGCAGCAGGAAGGTCCCGGGTTTGAATCCCAGCCTGGGGTCTATCTGCATGGAGGTTCTCCCTGTGCATGCAGGGGTTCTCTGGCTTCCCCCCCACAGTCCAGAAACACGACTGGTACGTTAATATTCTCTATAATCATTCTGCAGCTCCCCGTCTCTGAGCCAATCACCGCTGGAGATGGGAACCAGCAGCCCCACCCCGACCATGCAAGGATAATATCCATATACAACACACACACACATTATATATATATATATATATATATATATATATATATATATAATATATATAATATATATATATATTATATATATATATATATATATATATATATATATTAGCAGGTTTGTTATAAGATATGAAACATCTTGGAGCATAAATGGCATCATGAACAATATATCAATAATAATCATAATGTCAATATCTGGCTATTGTTTCTGAGCTGGCATAATAATAATAATAATAATAATAATAATAATAATAATAATAATAATAATAATAATAATAATAAGTATTATTATTATTTATTAATGATATTGATACTAAAATAATACTGAATAAAGCCAGGTGCATATAAACACACATTATGATTGGATTAATTGATTTTGTTCCTATATAAACGGGACAATCCGCTTATTTAATCTGAACAAAATTTTATCCGATGGTGAAATTTGTGCATGTAAACATATCTAATGACTCTAATGTGAAATAAGGAGCGCTGTCTTTCATCTCTGACTGAAACCAAGAGTTTATCTGCAGACGGTGCAGCTGGAGGCAGGAACCCTGTTTTAACACCGAGAACATTAGGAGAACAACGCAGAACCATGGAAACATCTAAACGTTCTCCAAAGCCGTCCTCAGACGGTAAAAAGAGCAAAGGTGTCTCACCGTGGTGCCGTCCACGGCCACGTAGACTTTGGAGCGGCTGGAGTAAACCTCGATGTCCAGGACTTTGCGCCCGCTGGCCGGCCGGCGAGGAGTCTCCATGTTGGGAAGAACGTCTTCTGCAGGAGACACAACGTTAGCCGGTAGTCATGGTAACAGCTACAGAGGAGAGCCTGGAATCTACCCAGCAACTCTGGAATCTACCCAGCAACCCTGGAATCTACCCAGCAACCCTGGAATCTACCCAGCAACCCTGGAATCTACCCAGCAACTCTGATGACAAGTTCATCATCAGCAGCAGTTTCTCCTCCAGAGGAAATAAAATCACTCCGTTTCACTTCCTTACAGAGTTTGGAGCAGATTTAACGTTTGAACTTCCTGCCATATACACACAGAGAAGGAAATTATTCCAGCAGCAAATCACGTTTTTTTTTCTTCATCTGGCTTTCGGCAAGCTTGCATTGCTGCAGGGAACTCCAGCAGCGATGTTAGAGCAACATCTGCTGCCTTCAGGACGCCGTCTTCTCCAGGAACGTCCATCATTAGCTACGTTTACATGGACAGAAGTAATCTGAATAAAAATGGTTGAAGTGAACAAGCCAATCGGAATTAAATTATAATCTGAATAGATGGGGCGGTTTATGCCGACTGATAATCTGATCAACGTTCATATAATCGTTAGTCAGGATCAAGTTAATCCCAATGTGGTGAAAACGTGACGTATTTCCGCAGAAACACGTCGGAAAGCAAAACCGTCGAAGCTTCTGATAAAAATGTTTCTGTTTAAAAAAATAAAAGAGCTCAAAACTGTCGTTTTACTCAGTAACGTTTAAACTGTAAATATAACATTGTGTAAATCCAGCCTGGACAGAAATTTATGAAACTGCTTTGTTTACGAGTTTTAGTTGTTCAGCAAAGACGAAAGTTCTTCTTCTTCTGTGTTTTTTTTTTTGGAGGGGGGGGGGGGGGTGATAACTGCATGTCAGAATGGTTCTATTCTGAATAAAGTCAGGTGCATAAAAACACACATTAGGATCAGATTAATTGATTGTGTTCCCATATAAACGGTACAATTCAATTCTTTTTAGTTTTTTTAATCCCAATAATTTAAAATTTTGATCCAATTGTGAAATTTTGTGCGCGTAAGCAGAGCCACTGGTTCCCCTTCCAGGGCCGGGCTGAGGAAGAGGAGGGTGTGGCTGATGCAGCAGGAGCAGGAACCATCGGTGGGTTAACGCTGCAGAGAGGAACCAACGAAGAAGAAGAAGCTTTTTCTCACCGTATTCCTGAGCTGCAGCGTCTTCATCAGCAACTCTGCGGGTGTCCAGAATCAGCTTGATGTTGACGATGACCGTGATGAGGAGGAAGAGCACGGCGCCGGCCTGCGGATGGAAAACAGCTGAAATCTGCCGCCTCAGAACCTGGAGACCTTCCCACGGTTCTGTCTGGATGGCACCAGAGAAGAACCCAGAGCGGGTCCTGAGGGCAGTACTGACCCTTTGATCTGACATACAACAGGAAAAACTAAGGTCCAGTCTGACTGAACTCCAGAACCATGCGGTTCTAAAGGCCTGAAACGGGTTCTGGATTCAGAACCAACTCACAAACTTTTTCAGCTTTCGGATCTGAACCGGTTCCGGTCGGCCTCAGTTTTCCTCACTTTGAATTAAAGCATCAAATGGAGCTCTAAACATGCAGGTTCTGTTTTCCTGCAACGCCCATATATGGTCAGGAGGAACCTTGATTAAATCTGTTTTGATTGCTGGACGATAATTCAGTAACAATATATATCGATGACAGTAAAAGTCAATAAAAAGTTCAATAGAATAAAAGTTTTACATTCTAGCCATTAAGGTTAATATTACATCATTACATCCTCCCAACCAATCACAACGCAGACCCGGGAAGCTCCGACCCCTTCAGAGAGCATTTGTTCTTTTTTTCGTTTTTAAAAACTTGCAGTTTTGGTAAAAAGTTGGTAGAATAAAGGGTTGAGTTTGACTGGCTTCATGGGGAAAGCAGCAGACACAGAATGGGAAGGTTGTGGGTTTGATTCCAGCCTCCTCCTGCCACACTGGCCTCTGGGCACAGGACTAGCTGAATGAGGTCAGTGTCACTAGAAAAGCTCCGTCCTTCAATCATTCATCTACGAACATTTCTATAACTATCGACATGGGTTCGCTGCTTCAGCAGCTTCAGCAGCTTCAGCCCCGTTTCACCGCTTCCTCCATACCTGAAAACGATCCAAACGCCGTAAACACCGGCAGGAATGGAGCGCTTAGCGGTTTGAGGGTTCCCGGCTGTCGTGCACATAGCCTGGTTCCTCTTAAAGCAGAGGAAACGCAGCCGTCCTATCAGCCGCAGACGCCTTTTAGTTATTTTATCCATAAAGCGGCCATAAATGTGCAGAAATCATGGGTAGGAAGGCGCACCTGAGACCCTGAGTGGCCCAAAAACAGCCACAATTAAAGCTACGACAACATTTTAATGACTGCATTCATTTTTACTTTTTATTTAGAAAGAATTCAGATACAATTATCATTATTTATTTAAAACACGCATTAATGTTTCGTGTTCTATATATTGTTTAAAAATAATGGACTTTTAGTGTTTTTAAATGCAGACGGTCCCAGCTGCAGTCATAACACTGTAGCATCACTAATCCGTCATATTTTTGGTACGTAAACCGATTCATCGTTTATTTTCCAGGAGATCACAATATATCGATATATCGGCATCAACATCGGTATCGACCGACGTCCGCCATTTTTAAAGATGCGGGTCTCGGTCCGGCAGTGAAACTGGGCCGATAATAACAAACCACCTGGAGCAGAGACGTAAAGTCAGCTTAAAAAATAGATTTAACATCAGAACTATGGAGTATTTGGTTCTGTTAGGTTCTGATATCGGCCCAGTCTGTCATATCAGAACATCTCTGCTCTGCTCCTGTGGTTTAATGACTCCTGGAGACAAATGGTCCTGAAAGCCCACCTCCCACCAGGAGTGAACCGGGTTCTGAACAGAACCGGACCCGGGCTGTGAGGTGAGATGATGATGAAGCTGGACTCCACCAGAACCCTACAGGTACCATCAGGTCCATCTTCTCCTGCTCCAGAGGTTCTGGTTCCTGCTCTGAGGATCCACCACTCTACCTGATCAGCTTCATTTCTTCACGACAGAACCAGAACCCTGCCCGTCCAACATGTGTTCATGCAGAACTCTGATCTGGTGCCAGACCAGAACCACACTGACCTGACAGAACCTCCGCAGGCTCCTCCTCTGGGTCAGCCGGTACTTCCAGGTCAGGTACCAGCTCCGCTGCTGCCGCGGGATGAAGGGCTTGGCCCGGGGGTTCGGGGTCCAGGTCTCCATCCCGGAGGGCCCTCCTCAGATCCACAGCACCAGCCCCCACACTCACCCACGCAGGGGCCGCCGTCACATGCTCACCTGGGAGGGAGAAGGTCACGGAGAAAGTTGAGGGACGGCTGCGGGTTCGGTTCTGACTAAAGTTCGGTAAACCCACAGGTTCCTCCCAGAGGCAGCTTCTGCTTTCTTCATGTCCGAGTCACCGTGAAGGCTTCACGGAACCGCTGGAGCCGCTGGATCCCGCAGCGACATGATGCTACCTGTGGCTCTACTGCGCAGCCTCTGTTTACTTCCGGGGTGTTGGCGCTCTGCTGCCCCCTGCTGGCCGGAAGACACCGCGGCGGAGAAAGAGCCGCGGCGGGACGTCAAATAACTAATATCTAAATATTATATTATAATATTATATTTAGATAAACATTATCTAAGTATTAACAACATAAATTATCTCAGATAGTAAAACCTCCTTCTGATCAGTCATTCTTCGAGATGGTCTGTTTTTCAGAGTTTTTTCTTTGTTTCAAATCTGCCATCAAGAAGTTTAAATGATGCACCCTTATGTGTTTCCTAATGTCAAAATCAATCTCTTCTCCAGAAATGCCTTCTTTATGCCAATAACTTATTTTAAATTTATACCAAAAATCTATTCCTACATAAAGAAGCACAACATCTATGCTGATTTTAAATCGTTGCGCTAACATCACCTGAAGAAAACATTCGTTCATATTAAAGGCGGAGAAAATTTGGGAACTTATAGTAAATTTGTAATATAATTGAATTTTCGTGTGTTTTTGTTTTAAAAAAAATATTTTTAGAAAATATAAATAGTTAATTATTCAGTGTTATGTTGCCCTTTATGTTCATTTTATTTATTTTCTTTATTCTTCCATATATAAAAAAGCCAGAAAAAGGAAAGATAATTTTAGATTTATTACAAAATTAGCACCTGTCTAATGTTGAAACTTGTTGGTTTGCACTTCTCCATCACCGTATAAAACAGCTTAGAGAGTCACAAACATTTTTCCATTTCTTTTATCTTATCAGTTGTTAATAAAATGGATTTGCTCATCACTCTTAGTTCTGGATCTGTGACCTGATCTAGAGGTCAGATTTGGAACTTTGAGCTTGAAGTTTGAGAATCTGTGATCAACCTGCAGTCCAACAGAGACATAAAAAGACATCGTTCTGGTTGGTCTCAATTTAAAAGACCAAAGATCCAACTCTTTTTTGTGCTTTTTGAAGCATAAAGTAATTAAATACGGCCAGTTGATGAGCTCCACCCGGAAACGGGGAATTTGTCCAGCTCACCAGTCAAAGGCCACACAACCACGACCCTTCCTGAGCAGCAGACGCACATATCGGATCAGAACCCAAAATAAACAGAACCCTTATCTCTTTCTGTCTATTTATGGTGGGAATAAATCAGATTGTGAAGGTATGATCTTCTCAGTGGAACCAAGGTGTTGCTGTGTGTTTCTCTTTCCTCAGAAACGAGAGTTTAAACGTTCAGCTGGAGATCATTAACAGCAGGACTGAGATTAAACTTATTTATGGTGCTGCACCTACAGCAGGAGAGGATATATGAGAGCAGAACCTGAGGAGGCTTCATCCCACAGAGACACCAAACGGCTGGAGGATGAGGTGAGTCGTTCTTTCAGGCTTGAATAATTATCTGTATGCAGGGTTTCCATGAGACAGCAGAGGTCTGAACATTTGTCTCAGAACCAGACCAGTTTGTGTTCTGGGTTCCTTTAAAAACATCCATCTGCTCGTTGTTCTGGTGCTGAAGAAATGCCAGAATTAAACGTCTGACTGAACCGACACTGAGATGTAGTCCACATCGACCCCAACAATGATGCTGGAGACCGGCAGGATGTCAGTGAAGCCTTTGAATTATGTTAAATGAGACATTAAAAGTCAAATAGCCACATTTAGCATTTTAAAGCCTGAAATTTAACCCAAAACTAAGCTTTATTCCAGCTTTTCCTCTGCTGACCTCAAATAGATCCAGTCTGACTAAAACCTGGTTATTTATTTCTGAGAACGTTTTCCAGCTGGTCCTCCAGTTTCTCACTGATCTCAAGAACCAGGAAGTTTTTATTTTATTTTATTTTATTTTTATGTTGTCAGGACGTACTCCGGCTTAGGAAACACTTAAACAATGAGTAATGGGCGCGGGTTATAACACAGTGAACAAGGTTTCCAGGGTTTTGTTTTCCACCTGTTCTTCATAACCAGGTAGCGTTCCAGACTCGGTGTTCAGCCGTTTGGATCCGACAGTCTCCTGTTCTGCCTCAGACGTAACAGGCTGACGTTTTTACACGTCTTTAAACTTAAACTGAAACTCTGCAGGACGCCATGCCTGGAGAACTATAGTTGGAGACCACTGATCTAATCCATCCCATAATATCTCTGCATGTTCCGGCTGGTTCTCCTGCAGGAAGGAGAACCTCCACCTCAGTCTCAGGTCTCCAGCCTCCAGCAGGTTTTCCTCCCACAGCATGATGCTGCCTCCTCCATGCTTCGCTGGTTAGCTTTTAACTACAGAGGCGTTTACCATGAAGGCCAGAGCTCCTTCTTCCACAGGTCTGCTTTATCTCCTGGCTAACTGCAAACTAGAAGACTAAAACCATGATTCACAGCTCTGGTCCACCCGGTGTTGCTCTATCACATCACAAAGACTGAAGCTTGTTGACAAATAATAATAATCTTTATTGTCATTGCAACTTACATTCCAGTGAAATTTGCTCCCTGTGTTTAACCCGTACCCTCAGGGAGCAATCTGGGGTTAAGGCGCTTGTTCAGAGTGGCAGTCTGTGGGAGTTGAACCCAGAACCTCTGCAGTTTGCTGCAATTTTTAAGCTCTTAGGAACCTTTTACTTTAAGGAACAATCAGGAACCGACTGTTTTAAATCCCAAATATTTAAAACTGATGATGATTTTTAGCCAGAAAACCAAATTACTAACCAGCCTGCAGCGTGACGGACATTCTCAGAGCATCAGAGCTTCAGATATACCGGATGCAACAAAAATAACCAAGTTCCTAAGATAAGATGCTTTATTGATCTCACATTGGAGAAATTCACATGGAGAAAATAGAGATAAACGATGCAGCTGTCAGCGCAGCGCCATCTTGGAAAAAAGATGGCGCTGCGCTGATTTAATGAACACCTGAAAAATACAGACTTTCTCTCCTTGTTTCCAGCTTTCTCTGCCTGCAGCAAAATGTGAGTCACTTCTGCTGCTGTAGCTGAACTCTGTCATGTTTCATGTCCCACCAGTTCTGCTCAGAGTCTGGAGAACAAACTGAAGGCGCTGCAGTGCCACTTCACCTGAGACCTCAATCCCAGAAAACCCAGGCTCATCACTCTCCAGAAAATCCTGGAGGACATCGGCACTGATGAGGGGAACTTCTGGCTGGGTCCCATTTACAACCTGCAGGGGTTCATCCAGAACCAGCTGGGCTCCCCTGAAGAGGCTCTGAGCTCCTTCAACCAGGCCACTGAGACCTTCCAGCGGCAGAAACACGCTGATGAAGGTCCCTGGTTGATGGTGAACTTTGGCAATCTGGCTTGGCTGCACCACCTGATGGGTGAAGATGAGAAGAGTCAGGACTACCTGTCAAAGGTGGATGCTCTACAGAAGAAGAAGGAGGAGCTCCACCCAGAGGTGTGTGCTGAGAAGGCCTGGACCCTGATGAAGTTCGACAAAGAGAAGGAGCAGCAGGCTGCAGAGCTCTTCCAGAGAGCCATCCAGATGCAGCCAGATGTGGTGGAGTGGCAGAGCAGCTACGCCATATTAAGAGCAGAGGCCTTTAAAGACAACATGGAAAACATGGAATCTGAGGTCTTTAAAATCCTGAGATCTGCCAAAGAACGAGATCCAGGTAACTTATACGTTGCTGCTCTTTATCTGGAGGCAAGAGCTGCAGGGTGAACTTGAAATGTTGGCTGAGAAGGTTTTAAAAGCGGCAGTCAGCGCTTACAGTGGACTCAGTCCATTACTGCGTCTGTATAGAAACTACAAATCTAAAGATGATGCTGTTAAATTAGCCAAGGAGGCCCTGGAGACGCACCCTGACTCACGTTATTTAAAGAGATCTGTTGCAATCTGCTTGACGAGGAAGGTCCTTTCTCCAGAATACAATCCTGAAAGTCTAGCTATCCAGGATGTAATCGATCTGTGGGAGGAAGTGAAGGAGGCTTATCATGGATCTTCACCTAGGGATGATTTAACTCTTGCAGACTTATATGCAAAGATAGACAAAGGGAAAGCTGACAGGATTTACGAAGAGCTGCTGGAGAGAGACGATCTGGATCCAGCAGAACAACTGATGCTTTACAACCGTTATGCAAAATATCTATTCTTCATCAGAAAGGAGAAGGTCGAGTCTATTGAGTTCCACATGAAGGCAGCAGAGATTGAAGTAGAATCCAACAGTCGACAAAGCAGCATCACAGAGCTGGAGAAGACCTTAAAAAGAAATGAAGACCCAGAAATGTGCAGAAAGATCAGGGAGCTTCTGATCAGACTGGGAAAACTGGAAAATTAGCAGAGGTTTCATTTAAACATCCCATGTGATTTTATCTCTGTACAATACATTGAATGATAAAAACACATTTTTATTGCATCCTTATGTTTTGAAAATCTGTAGAATAAAAGAGTTGACAATGAAATAAAAGATGTTTGTTTGATTTGTTGGTTGAGACAAACCCACAGAGACCTGCAGCCAGAGCTGCTTCTGCGAGGTTCTACTGGTTCTACTGGTTCTACTGGTTCTACTCGAACTCACCGGATATAGAAATCCTCTCATAAAACGAGACGTTTATTTATTTCAGTAACTCTGTTGCTGAATAAAATACACTGTATAGATTAATCACAGATTGATGTTTTCAAGCCTCTATTTCCATTATCATTATTTTCTGCTTGCAGTGAATAAAAACATTTAAGATAAAATCCTTCTGTTAGTCTATAAATCCCTGAATTAGCTCCTAAATACATCACAGACTTGTTATCAGGGCATCAACCCTCCAGACCACTCAGGTCTTCTGGCTCCAGCCTGCTCTGCAGAACCAGAACCAGAACCAGAACCAGACATGGAGAAGCAGCATTTAGTTCCTATGCTCCACTGATCTGGAACAAACTCCCAGAAAACTGGAAAAGTTCCTTTAAATCAAGATTAAAAACACATTTGTTTAGGATTTTAACTGTTCTAGTTAAACTGTTTTAAACATAATTAGTTCAACTTTGTAGTCCAACTATTTTTAATGTTTAGTTTCTATTTTATTTTTTTTCTACATTTTATTCCTACTTGCTTTAATTCTGTTTTATATTCAATTCAATTCAATTCAATTCAATTTTATTTCTATAGCACCAAATCATGAAACATGTCATCTCGAGGCACTTTACAAAGTCAAGTTCAATCATATTATACAGATTGGTCAAAAATGTCCTATATAAGGAAACCAGTTGATTGCATCAAAGTCCCGACAAGCAGCATTCACTCCTGGAGAACCGTAGAGCCACAGGGAGAGTCGTCTGCATTGTACATGGCTTTTCTGCAATCCCTCATACTGAGCAAGCATGAAGCGACAGTGGGAAGAAAAACTCCCCATTAACGGGAAGGAAAACCTCCGGCAGAACCGGGCCTGTAGTGTACATCGCTTTGAGTGGTGATTATGACCGGAAAAGCCTTCCTGTATTTTAATCATGTAAAGCACTTTGCATTGTTTCTGTCCTGAAATGTGCTATACTAATAAATCTGCCTTGCCTTCCCTAATGTGACATCATTATGACCAAAAAATATGAAGAATTATACAGAGATTTGAGCTCAGTAAAAATTAACATCTGCTTAAAGGAGACTTTTTGCAGTTTTAGATCTTTCCTTTGTGTTTCTACTGCTTCTAGAAACAGCCCAACCACAAAAAAACATCCAGCTGTTTTATTGGCAATAGGTCAAAGTTTTATTGGTATCTGGAAAACAGTCCGTTTCAAAAACCTCCAGAATATTACGTCACATTCGGCGGCACTGCCCCTCACCTTGCTACCCCCATGGAGCCCCGCCCACTTCATCAGCTGGTCTTACCGCTGTGTGAGCTGAACCATGGCTGTTCAGCATGAACATGATCTATTAGTTAGCACAAGCTAACACCAAAAACAGGCTACTGACAGCCCTTTGTCCACCGATTGCTCCAAAATACGGCACAGAATTAAAACCTAAACTTTCACTACGAAGCAAAGCGCCGTCATGCCTTCAACTGGCAACCCTATGCTGCATCCTTGCTGGTTGAGCTGAAGGCTCCACTTCTGCTTCTTTCTTCTTCCTGCTCTCGGTGAAGACGGACGCTTTTCTTTCTCCTCTCCCTCCCCTGTTTCTGCTTCGATCAATCTCTTTGGAGCCTCTTTTTACACATCCTCCAGACTGTAATTTATGGACCTGGTCAGCTGGTCTCTCAGTGCAAATTTTCCCAACAAGAAGCCTGAGTAAAGAAGAGCGGTCGTGCAGCTGAACCCACGGTGGGAGGAGGATCATGTGTCTGTCCATTTTGTCAGTCGAGGATGTTGAAAATGTGTTCAAAACTGGATTTATGATAACAGGAATTCTGATAAATGAGCCTCATCAGACGGCAAATTCTAGTTTATCGATGACGAGGGTTGCAGCACACCACACGTTTCAGATTATTTACTAAAGATGTTGACATTGAAATATAATTTTCATTTTTCAGTCACAATTCTGATCTAGTTTAGTCTATCAAATAAAATCCCCATAAATTACAGATGTTGAATAAAACCAGGAGAAAGGAGATTGATGAGAGCAACATGAGTGAAACTTTAGTCAAATTAAGATGGATGTGAACAGAGAAATGGAGAAAAAAAAACGGACGTTTGTTTTAATAAAAATAACAGAACATAATGGTATGACCAATATTTAGCTGCAGATGTTGTCTGCTGTGTGAAAAACCAACTTAATAAAAACTGGAACTTTTTTATGCTACAGCAGAAACTAAAAGGAAAAAATATCCAGAGAATCGTGATAATCACAATTATTGAATATTTTTCACAGAAATAAAGTGATGAAGACGTATTTGGAGCTGAGGCGTCTCTGCACTGGGGGCCAGTGGGGCCCAACCAGACGCTACGGTTAGGTTCTGCTGGAAACTGTGTGACAAACTAACGATGGTTGTCCTTGCTGGGTCATTGAAGGGTTGATGTGAAATGTTTCTATTTAATAAATTAACATTATTAGCGAGCCTTTATTTGTAAATTTATCCATAAAAATCTAATTACATTTAGCTTGTATAAAATTACATTTCTAGTGCGGTGGTTTATGTTGTTTGTTTATGTTTCATTTAAAATTGATCAAATTCAGGTTGTATGCATCACAAAAACATTAATTGCTGCTGATAGGTGTTGAGTTTCTCTGCCTCGCTAAACTTATCATGCCAGAGACGCCACTGCTTTGGAGTCAAAAAGAGGAAGAAGAGCAATTAAGATGTTGGAGGTGGGAAATCCGGTTTTGTCTTTGACAACAGGAGAAAAGGAAGAAAAGCAGATGAGATGTTTCCTCACAGCTAACCAAAGTAGAAAAACCTCCATCATGCCAAAATATGAGGCTTTGTTCTTTATCTATACGTCTCGTGGATAAATCTATAATTTCTGTGTTTTTCGGCTGCTGCCAACAGTAACTGAGCAAATATGGACTCAGATTTTAATTGAGTCCATATTTGAGTCCTGATTGTTCCTGTCGGAACAATCAGCATATATCACATTAACTGATAAATAACAACCAGCTGATAGTTTTAAGCCCCCCCCCCCCCTGCCCAAATTTATAAATCCAAACAGAACCAACCAACCCAGAATTGTCTCCACTTTCTGGAGACAAGTTTCTCAAACTTTCCCCAGTCCAATATCAGTCTGAGATGATCCAGGTGATGGTTTTGCTCATAACGAAACTGTCCTGTAAACTCTCAATTCAATTCAGTTTTATTCATATAGCTCCAATTAACACACATCATGTCATCATCAAGTCTCTTATCAAAGTCAGCTTCCATCAGATCCTCCAGGTTGGTGAGAAAGTTTCCTCTCTAAGGAAACCCAGCAGGTTGCATCAAGTCTCTCCAAGCAGCATTCACTCCTCCTGAAAGAGCGTAGAGCCACAGTGGACAGTCGTCCTGCATTGTTGATGGGCTTTGCAGCAATCCCTCATACTGAGCATGCATGAAGCGACAGTGGAGAGGAAAACTCCCCTCTTAACAGGGAGGAGAACCTCCAGCAGAACCAGAACCAGGCTCAGTGTGAACGCTCATCTGCCTCCACCCACTGGGGCTTAGAGAAGACAGAGCAGAGACACAGAAAGCTCAGAAGCTCACATTGACCCAGGAGTACTTTCTATGTTAGAGAAGACAGAGCAAGAGACACAGAAAGCACAGAAGCTCACATTGACCCAGGAGTACTTTCTATGGTAGATGGTAATTGAGGATGATCTGCTTCCCCTGATGATGTCACAGCTAACAGAACGCCAGACCAGGTGTACCTTCTATGAAGAGAAAAATGACAGAGAACAAAAAGTTAAAAGCTGAAATAACAACAACAATGCAGATTGGAGAGCAGTAGGAGAACTCAGCAGAGAGAGAGAAATAGACCCTGATGTCCTCCAGCAGCCTAAGCCTATAGCAGCATAACTATAGAGGTAGCTCAGGGTAACATGAGCCACTCTGACTAGAAGCTTTGTCACAAGGAAAGTTTTAAGATTAGTCTTAAAAGTAGACAGCGTAGCACTGATATATGATGGAGCTTGATTATAAAGAGTTTTATACGTTAGAAGAAGTCACGTTTAAACAGGTTCCGGTGTCAGAAAAAAACTTTCAACCAAACAAACAACAGGAGAGTTTTGTTCAATCTGAGTTTAGTTTCCTTTCCTGCCAGACAATAAGGAAACGAAAACTATTCGCTGCCACGTCTGACTGATTAAATGTGTATTTTACATAACTGTCTGATCACATTGACGCTAGCATGAGAAACTCTGCACATCATCTGAGCTTTGTTCCTTGTTCTTGAAACGGAGTTTCTTTTCTCTAGAAATGCAGCTGAGAGAAACAGAGACTCAGAGTCGGGAAATATAGCAGGTAAATAACTCAGAGTTTAAACCAATCAGCACCAGAGCTCGACATTCTATTTATTTGTAAAAAGATCAGCAGCCTGCTGAAGTGGACCAGCACCAGAACAGAATAGAACATTATAGAGCCATCCTGTCGAAGGAAAAATTCAGAGTTTCACAGCAGCAACGGACCGTTTAGGAACCGGCTGATGTCCATGTTTTGTTCCTGTTTGAAACACCATGTGTCATTAATATAATTATTGCTCCTGTAAACTAAGAACCTGAAGCTAAAGTTTTACTTTTGTTTCTCTGGATAAGTTTCTATTCCGGTCAAACCAAAAGGTAAATTTAACCCAGCCTCTCCCAGACTGCTTTAACTGGTTTTTCTTCTTGTCAAACTTCATTCCACTGGTCTCTCTGACTTCATATAACCAGGTCCAAACCAGCGTCTGAGTTCAGACTGAGAACTTTCCAGGAGAACCTCTCAGAGACGCTGGAGAAGCTTCAAAATCCACAAACCTTCAGAGACTGGCACAGAAAACAGCCGCAGCATGAGGTTAGTGATGGAATAATGGGAAATATTTGACATTGGATAAAGATATTCAACTCTTACTGTGTTACTTTAAATCTTTCTCTTCAGCCACATCATCTCTTTCTGTTTTCAGTAGTTTAAAAAAACTTGTGTATAAGTGAAAATTTTAAAGACAAAAGATTTTATCTTCTAAACAACAGTTGATCTTCAATGTTTTCAACCTAGGGCTGGACGATGATTCAATAACGATATGTATGGATTGATAGACGTATGGTTCAATGTACAAAACAGGAGTCAATAAAAAGTTCAATAAAAGAACAGTATATACTTTAACAAAGATGACAGTCACAGATCTATTGGGTACCAATAAAAGAACAGTGCATTCTAGTTTATCATGTAGGATAATACTACAGTCATTGCATCCTCCCAACCAATCACAAACCCAGGAATGCTCCATCAACCTAGAGAGCAGGTGTTCTTTTTTTTTTTTTTTTTTAACACCTACAGTTTTCGTAAAAAGCTGGTTAAATAAAGGGTTTGTTTTGAATCCATTTATTTAAAAATAGGTCATCAAGCAACAGCATAAAATGTTCAGGGCTGCACTTAAAATGTATATATGGAATTTTTTTGATAATTATCGATATCGAGCAATATGATTTCTATTTTATCAATATGCTTTTTTCTATATCGACCAGCTCTATTTCAACCCCTTTTCTCCATGTATTTGGGGATTTTTTAGATGTATTTTTCGATAAATGTTTAACAGGTTTAAAATTCTAAAAATTCTAAACAATAATAACTGAATTCCCTCGTTACCGAATGAAGAGATGAACTTGCACTCAGCAAACAGTGGATCTCATGCACAGACATCTTGTCTCCTGGGCTCCTATGTCTGAGTGGTGTGAGGCCTAGTGACTTCAGAATAATATTTTTATTACAAAAGCTAATAAATAATAACTCCAATTCTTTCTCTTACCATAACATCTGGTGTCAGGTTTTTATTTCCTCCCTCTTTCTTGATACCTTCACAGCTGTCGTGTTAATCACAATTATAGTATTTTCTCTGAGAGTTTCAGAGGATATTAAAATCGACTATCTGATTACTTTTTATTTCTTTACATGATTTTCCACCAGTTCTACTGAGTCCACACTGAGAGGCCCGCAGTGCCAATTCACAGAGGACATTGAACCTGAAGACACAGCTGAGAAACCTGCAGAAGAAGCCCTGAGACAAACACAAGACAGAAGATCTAATGCAGAGGATCTGGCAAATAAAATCTTTTCTAAGGACTATAAACCTGACCAAAGCGAAGTCAATGACGCAATCAATCTCTGGAAAGAAGTTATTGATGCTGATCCTGATTTTCTCTTCAAGATCAAATAACTTTAGCAGACATATATTCAAAGGTAGACAAAGGGAAAGCTGACAGGGTTTACAAAGAGCTGCTGAAGAAAAACAACCTGGAACCAGGAGAGCAACAGATGCTTTACAACCGTTATGCAAACATATATACTTCACCAGAAATGAGAAGGTCGAGTCTACTGAGTATCACATGAAGGCAGCAGAGATTGAAGTAGAATCCAACAGTCGACAAAAAAGCCTCACAGAGCTGGAGAAGACCTTAAAAAGAAATGAAGACCCAGAAATGTGCAGAATGATCAGGGAGCTTCTGATCAGACTGGGAAAACTGCCTGAAACCCAGAATTAGTGAATGTCTGTGAAATCCTTCTATTCAGAGCAAGTTGTTAAAGTGACACCCCGAAGTTTTACCCCAGTATTGGCTTAATTTGAGATATATTAAATGATTTTTTGGGTCAATATGCAGCACTAGGTGCATATCAATGCTCCATGGGGGCTGTCCCTCTCAAAAACTTGCCTATGTAGATTTAAAAAAAAAATTTCAACGCATCCAGTCTGGCAGTGTAGCATTAAGAATTCCTGTCTTTCAAGATTTTACTTTCAAAAGTGGAGTCTTATTGCTTTGGCCATAATGCTGTGCTTGATTTATATATACTGAAAACTTTACTGGATGGTAGTTTGGGATTATTTCAAATTCAATGGACACAGGAATCGAAAGGTAAAATAGAAATAGGAGGGAAAACGTTAAGAGAGAGAGACGGTGACAAAAGGGTAGAGGAAAAAGTAAATGTAAGATAACATCCTATGAGTGTGTTTCTACACCTGCAGACAGATATAGAAAGAACTACAGACAAACAAACTGAAAAAGCATCATGGGCGCAAACAAAAACCAATCCTTACCTATGTAACTTGTGAGGGTTGGATCCTTAGCTGAATGGATCCCACCATTGTAGGTCACAGCAGTCTGAGCTCATTTCTGAATCTGCCATAACAAAAAGCAAACAGACATGACACCTGATGAGACACATTTTCTGTTCTCTGATGTAGGATTTAATCTGGGGGGGGGGGGGGGGTGTGGCCTTGTCTTTCCAAGTAACTCCATAACTTCTCTATCTGCTGGTCCAGACTGGTCTGCTATCAGATTCCAAAATGTGGAGGGAAGCTGTTTAATTTTGCGACAGTGCAGTCTTGCCAGTGGCCTTCAAGGGTGCTAAACCTGGAAGCTACAAGTCTAACGGCCCCCTAGTGTTAGACCCTCTTATTTCTCTTTTACCTTTCTTAGATTCCAGGGCCAATCTTTTCCCCAGGGTAAAAAGTTTGATTTCATGCTGAAAAGTATGGGCCCGAAAGCATGACATGACTAAGACATAATTAGTTCAGCGTTGTAGTCCAACTGTTTTTAATATTTATTAGATAAAACTATTATTAATATTAGATAAAAATTTCCCATGTTTTATTTTGTTTCTACATTTTATTCCTACTTGCTTTTATTCTTTTTATTTTGCTTCATGTAAAGCACTTTCTATTCTTTGTACTAAAATGTGCTGTACAAATAAATTTGCCTTGCCTTGCATAGTGGCTAAAAGTTAGAGAGAATTTTATAATCTACTTTGTTTCCCTATTTAAAAACTTTTCTTCTGTAACCTGATAATTATCCAAATAAAAGCTTGTGGCTTTAATCGTCTCGTGTTTTCTTCTGAAGTTTAAGAAGTTGAAAGTGGCAGAAAAGTTAAATAAATACACAGCTCCACCTGGAGGCAGAGATGACCTAAACTGTGATGATTGTTGCAGAGGCGGAGCCAGAAATGATTCATAGGGTGGCCAGAGACCTCTGCTCACTGAGGGGTGGCTGAAAGCTGATCGTAGGTTTCTTTTTGAGGTTTAAGCAATGGTTCTTTGTCACTTTCTCATTATATAGATAAGTCAGATGATTTGCCTGGAGACACACGATTAAACTTGATCCTGATTCTGATTTACTCGCTTGTCCCTCATGTTTGGAAAAAATACACCAAAGATAGTTCTGGAAAGATTGAGATGTTGTGTTTGTGCAGAAACTCAAGAGAAGTTTCCAACATTGACAGGACTTATTTTTAACCAACAGTTCAGTTTAATTACATTTGAAAATGTTTGAAGACTTCATCACAACACTTGGCGCATCTCACCGGAATGCCACAAGAATGTATAAAATTGATCAGTCAGTCATGTGTTCAAAAGTACATATACTAGTATAACTGCTTCCTACATTTACGAGAGTCAGAAAACGCTCAAAATATGTATTATCTGCTCATTTGGTGAAAACAGCCGATATGTTTTCTGCACAAAAGTTCTCAAATGTTCCTCCAACAGAAGCTACGATCCTGCATATTCCTGTTCTCCTGTCATCCTTCAACTAAAGTGGAAAATCTCTCTGTTTCTAGAGGGAAATCCTGAGCTCCTCCTGAATCTGACAGAAAATTTTACATAATCCTGCTGCATCCTTGCAGAAACACCGAGATCAGAACCAGAAGCAGTGCAGCTTTTGGCCTCAGCACTGAAGAATGAGCTGCATTTTATATTTTTTGTGAAACTCGTTTTGTGTTTTATTTATTGATTTATATTTCATCCAGATACAGATTTGTTCACTAACCTGCTGCAGGTCAGTGGATTCGTTCTCAGTTTAGCAGGATTTAGAAGATCACACCTCCTCATCCAGACCACAGCTCTATGCTCTAGGATGAGTCGACCCGTTGCTCCCAGGCTACGCCTTAACAAACTTTTTATCAACCCTTTTCCACACATCTGACATGGAAACGGTTTCTCAGCTCTGTGGGTTTTTGTGGGAGGAGTCAGCTGATCACTGTGGAGGAAATATTTGCCACAGGCCTTGCATGGATAGCATTTGTTCCATGTGTGGGTCCTCATGTGAACAGTTAAATGGTTCCCACTGGTTGAAACTTTCCAGCGGGTCTGACACAGGTAAGGCTTCACCTGTCAGTTGACAGATCCAGCTGGTTCTTCGACTGAAACTCTTCTTGCAGGTCAGACATGAAAACAGCTTCTCACGGGTGTGACTCCTAAAGTGAACGTTTAACTTATTTCTCTAAATGAAGCTTTTCACACAAGTCTGACAAACTAAAGGTCTCTCCCCAGTGTGA